>NW_009203669.1:12986-56065 GCF_000690835.1 Fulmarus glacialis | reverse complement strand
TGAATCCCATTAGAGGATCCCTGTGGTATCTTAGGCATCTTGAGGTTGCTGTCATCAAGCCTGTCCCTACTAAAGATCACTCCAGCACTGTAAGAAGCTCACCCTTACAATTGTCATTACTGCAGTACTAATTGTCCTGGGAGGTGGGCGGTCACAACGAAAGTGAGCGCTCTTCTCTTGCTCCTGCAACCCTGAAACAAGGGGCTGCTCTCCTATAAATAACCTGTGCTGGCAGAGTCCTAGAGCCAGGTAGGCAGCCCGTGGGCGTAGGAGCAAACCCCAGTGGACTCCCTGCCTGGGTGGAGGCTGCCATGGACTCAGACCCGTGTTCAGGAGAAAGCCCAGAGGATGGGAGACGTACATCAGCAGGGACAGAGAAGAAAGGGGAGCAGGCAGCAGAACTCAAGTGTGAATTTGGACAGACCAGTTTGGCACATGGTGTGAACCAGGGAAGTAAGTAATTACGCATAGGATATTAAGCACATGAAATCTAATGTATTAACGGTCACCACAAGAGGAAGGAAGTAAGGCTTTGAGTCAGTAGATAGAGATACGTAATGTCTTGCAACTGGCTCCTTTAGCCACATCCCATGAATTTTGTACATTTTCTCAGACTCTATAAGCTATTTTGAGTTTCCAAATGTGCTAGGATCATCTGGTAAATCACCTGCCATCTCATTTGTTTACTAACACCAGAGAACAAAAATGGCTTTCATTTGCAAAATGAGGTATGACCAAGCAATTGCTTGTGGTTATTGCAAGGCCCCTGTGGACTTCCTACACACAAAGCTGCGCTGCAGCGTGAGGCTTTACACCATACAAGGCAGCTTTGTGCATCTGAGCCCTCAAGGGCTCGGGTCACATTAGTTGTCGGTTCCTGTATCAGTGTTGCTTCTGTGGTCCCTCCTCTCAGGGCAGGCACGCTTGCTGCTGCAACCTTGAACCCTTGCTCTCAACCATGCAGACCAGTAGAATAAAAAAGGTTAGTCAAATGTGGGTGAAGTGTTCCTCCCCACTCACCTCTGACTGCTTGACCTGGTGGGACGGGAAGCAGTTTTCCTGGTAAAACTGGAGGCTGCAGTTGCCGAGAGCTGTAAGCCGTGGGTAAGGACATAGGGTGTGTGATGCAGTGATGCAGTGCCTTCCCTGCCTCTCCGTGCATGGCCTTTTCCAAAAGGCAGCTGTCCCCAGGGCCACAGGTCTGCAAAATGTTTCAGAAGAGGCAGTTCTCAGACTGCACTCTACTGCCAGTCGAACTTGTCAGAAATAAGCTTTTGGCCGTAAAAAGACAACTGAAAGACAACCTCTGCCCCAGACTTCCTTCTGAGGTGTCTTGTTGAACCATGGTTCCCCTCTTTATACGTGAGGGTAATGGCTGCTGTTGATACTCAGTGAGTAGCTGTGTGCGTGCAAGTAACAAAAAGCTATTGCAAATATAAAGAAATAAGAACTTTTATTGAAGGGTGTGATGCTTCCTCATTATTTTCCCCAAGGAATCCAGTGTATATTCTGGAACAGAAAAATGTTCCTTTCCTTCATCTTTTTAGATAGTAAGCTGCATTTTAAAGTTTTTTTCTTCTTGCCTCAGCTGCCAAAATATTCAGCTAATGATGTTCTCCCATTACCACAGCTAAATGGATGCAGGTAAGACTTTCACCAAATTAAAGTTGCAAAGCAAATGCATTGGTTAGTCTTTCATCCCAAACAAGAGAGTGCTCTTGTGAAAGGAGGCCTGCAAGGCTGAGGTCACAGGGAAGGTAAAACCAAGGGCCACAGGGACCCTGGATTACACACAATATTAAGAACAACCACCAAACTTTTAGAAAATGATTATAATCTTTAGGAATATAAATTACTTGTAAAATCATGCTTCTTGAGGTAATACAAGTTACATGTTCCCCTTTGTGCATATTTTTCAACAGATTATAGCAGAAATGTTCTTCAGGGAACAGGGTGAGAGAATTAGCTACCTTATGAGGATCTTGGGCCTCTCTGAGGCCATCAGCTAGTCCGGGAGTTAGGAATACCATCTTCTGTGGGGCTTTTTTATCCTTCTGGTGCAAGGCTGACAGGGTTGCCACCAGTAGGCAGGAGATGGTGGCAAAGATACATGGGAAAAAGATTCCATGGGGAAAGGAGACGAAAAAGAGAGGTTTCAGAATACAGCTCATTCCCAAACTAGAGTTTCTCACATATGTATTGTAACTTTCACTTTCTGGGAGGTGTTGTTTGCATGAAAAATGCCTGCCTGTATCACCTGCTTTGCACAGATACTATTTTCCAAAATACAATTCCTTCTGCATTTCCTGAGTCTTGCCATGATCTAGATGCTACCAGTACCATAGGCCTCAAAGGTGGCATTGAACAGTATGCTATGCAGATCATATAATGGCATTAAGTCTAAGAAATTGAAAGTACATTAAGCATAATGAGAAGTGTGCTTTAAAAAATAATGGCTTCTCACATCTCTGGAAACAAGAAACCATACAGCTGAGAGAGGCTTGAATGACAGGGGTCAAGTTCAAACTGAGACCCCAATATCCCCAAAGAATGGTGGTGTTTGGATGCAGAATTTTTCGTTAGAGCATTGCTACTGCAGTGAACTCTGAATTTATCTTCATATACAGCACTGAACTGTCTCAAATCTCGTTTGGATGCAAAATCTTGGTCTGGGTCCATCTTTGTTGAGCAGCTCTTGCAAAACCTAAGTACATCAAACGTGTGCTTGGTGAACCTCGTGTCGATTTCTGCCCTCTACTGGAAATGAGCCCGGTGGCATTCATACAGTGACAGCAAACTGGAAATGCAGTTGCTGCCAGAAAAATATTTCCTTGGACACACACATGGGTGTGCGTGCTTATTTTCTGCTTTTGTAACTGCCGAACAGTTTCACCCGTAAAACCACTATTTTGGGTGATGATACAGGAACTGAAATAGTCTGTGAAATTGTAAGTCTGAAGCACTCTTGCAAATACAGTGAGGGTCTTAAGACCGTGGGGAAGGAATAAAAAAAAAAATCACATGGTGCCCTTTTTACGTTCTGCGGTGCAGTGTAAATTTGTTTCTTCTGAACCTAAATAAGAGGTGGGGCAGTCGCACGTGGGTCACTGAAGCAAGTACCTATCCTTTCCTACTTGGGTGACGTTCAGGAGACAGCTATCACAGGCTTGCCCATGATTGCCAGATTTCTTCTAAGTTATGATTATCATTATACGACTATACTGGTGTAGTGGTTTAACCCCAGCCAGCAACCAAGCCCCACACAGCCGCTCGCTCACTCCCCCACAGTGGGATGGGGGAGAAAATCGGAAGGGAAAAAGCGAGGAAACTCGTGGGTTGAGAGTTTAATAGGTAAAGCAAAAGCCACTCGCACGAGCAAAGCAGAACAAGGAATTCATTCACTCCTTCCCATTGGCAGGCAGGTGTTCAGCCATCCCCAGGAAAGCAGGGCTCCGTCACGCGTAATGGTTACTTGGGAAGACAAACACCATCACTCTGAATGTCCCCCCCTTCCTTCTTCTTCCCCCAGCTTTATATACTGAGCATGACATCATATGGTATGGAATACCCCTTTGGCCAGTTGGGTCACCTATCCTGGCTATGGTCCCTCCCAGCTTCTTGTGCACCTGGCAGAGCATGGGAAGCTGAAAAGTCCTTGACTAGTGTAAGCACTGCTTAGCAACAAGTAAAACATCAGTGCATTATCAACATTATTCTCATCCTAAATCCAAAACACAGTACTATACCAACAACTAGGAAGAAAATTAACTCTATCCCGGCCGAAACCAGGACAACTGGTTTGTGGGTACGTCAGTCTGCTTGCGAATGGGAGACAGTGGTTTGTCTGAGAGCTGTGGGAAAAAGGAAGTAAATCTGTTCAGGAAAAAATAACCGTGAGAAGTAGATGAAATTACGAATGATGCTATAAAGTTAGACAACATGAGTGAATGGGCCTGTTACAAAGAGAAGAAACTTCTAGCAAAGTCCTTCAGGGGTACCACCACCCCAGGGTGAAGAGATCATCTCTAGATGCAAAGCTGCGGGTGCTGGGAGCTGTCTGCAGCTCCCTCCCTTGCCTGGTCCTGTTTGTGAGGGTTTTCCCAGTGCCACTCACGTTGAGGTGCACAGGCAGAATTGGGCATAGGAATACTGAAGCAGGTGAGGCAAGCTACTAAAATGCTATAACAGTGGTAGATGGCTCATTTTGGGGTATTGAAGAGCACAATGGGATGGAGTGAGGTATAGCCCCTAACGAAGGACAAGAAAGCATTGTATGGTGCAATACACCTTAGTAGGCTAGTCCATTGAAGTAAGAATCTCAGCCCCTTTCAAGAACTCCGTGATTCCCCTTCCTCTTTGACCATTAAAGGATTTTGTATCGTGGGAAATATAATTAAAGACTAATATTTACAACTCATGCTCTTCCTCCCTCCTTTTTGTAGGTCTTGTCCGTATAGAGAACTGTGCCAGTATTGCTTGGTGGGTGTTTGTAAGTAAACAATGTTAAATCAATTTAGATCCTTCGTGAATGTCTAAAAAAGAATGTCTCTGACTTATAAAATTTCTAATTCTCCCTTCACCACTTGGAATGGCCCCAGCAGGAGAGACAGGGCAAAACTCAACATTTCGAGACTGAGCTTTTGTGTTTGACTTTTGCTCATACTCTGGTTTTTTACTTTTCTTTCCTTGTTGTGCCATTCCCCCCCAACAGGCTTAGGAAGCATCATACACTCAGAGCAAGATTGTATGACTCAAGAGCAAGTATTCACTGCAAGGAAAACTCTCCCAATCTAAAGACCTGCTGTATGAGTGAACAGCTGTAATACACTTTCCTATTTAGCTTCAAATCAACATTATGGCTATTTACATATATGATACTGTTTGTCCTGATAAGAATGTAGTATGTTGCCAAACAAAAGAAAATAGCATGGTTTTGTATCTAAAAGTCTGAGCTGGTATTTTTTTGGCTCTCTAGAGCCTTAGGGATTTCTGCTTTGCACAAACAACAGGTTTTCTCCATTTTGTTGTTTAAAAAGAAACTCTACTCAGCCTGCCTTTCCTTCTTTGTGGCTCTTCACACTTCTTTCTATCAGCCCTTGCAGAGGTGAATTCTCTTGCAGGGAGAATGAAGAATTTCAAAGCAATTAGGAGGTGGGTGGTTAATCTTCATGAAGCTTCATAACTGGTGTCACTTAGCATTACTCTAAACATCTTCAGCATAATTAGGCCAGTGCTTCTGGCTTTCTGGTTTGGCTTCTGCTGCTTGTAGGTTTAAAATCTTTGTAGGAAGCTTTAGGTTTCCTGAGCTGGTAGCGGAATACGTGTTCAAGCTGGTGTCTGCAAAGAGCAGCCTGGTGGAAGTAGGCAGCAGGCAGGCTGTTGAGATGACTTGTGGAAAAACTGCAAGCCCAACAGAAACCCACAGCATACTTTCCAAAAGCAAAACCCCAACAAAACCTCACTGGCTTCACGGTCTGACCTTTCTTCCACTGCAAGCGTCACGAAATGCAGGGGAGAAGGTGACTCTGTCTACCACTGCCTGCAGAGCTGTCCTACAGCCCTAATGGTGGTGATGGGGAGGAGACGTGGGTCTGAGTCACAGTCTGAGTTGTTTGCAGCACCAAGCTGTGGTTCAGGGGGAGCTTTGTGCATCGCAGATTCACTTAAAGTGACATGCTCTCAGCATTTGCAGTTGTGTCAAATGCTTTGTAAGGGCTGTAATTTTTTCCCTGTTCTGAGGGAAGGAGGAAGGTGACTGAGCTACTACACCCAGACACAGCTTCACTGCCTCTAATGCATGCAAACGAGGGGTCAGCCATAGTACGTGTGAAACCAGGGCACTTTCTCTCTGTCCACCCACTTCAGGGCACTTGCATGTTTCACAGACCTGTGCCCAAACCGTTGGTCAGCAGTCACTCCCCTTCTCCCCAAAGTGCTGAGCATTTCTAGCTTGTGCTACCCCCCACTTTAGCTGCTGCTCCAGTGTTGACGCAAGTGTCAGCTTATCCCTGAAGAGGTGACACTGCCTTGTTTAACTTCAACTTATTTCACTTTATCTAGAACAAGCATTTTCCTTGCCAGGTTTTCTTTTTTTCTATCTCTCCACTCTTCACCCCATCCCAAAAAGGACTGGAGAGGGATTCATTTCCAGCTGTGCAGGAAAGGAAAGAGAGCAAAACAATTCACAGTGCAGCCAAATTTCAACTGAAAGATGACATTGCATTTACTGAGCTGTAAATGCAGATGAAATGCTGCTCTTTTACTAAGGAACGGGGAAAGGGAAAGCTTAACTCTGTCAATATGAGTAAAGACAGCTGCAATATCATGAATTTAACAGCATTTTGCATTATAGTATGGAGAATGCTTAGCCCAAGATCCAGAAGACAAAAGGGCTGAAGCAGGAGGAAATTGCCCCCACTTCTGCAAAGACCACTTCATTCTGGATAGAATCCTGGGCAAAAGCTTCTTATTTGCATTGGGGTTAGAAGAAATCCAGTCTTAGACAGATGGGATTCACATGACGACGAACTGGGAAACAGCAGTGTTACAACAGAAGGAAGCTAGTGGAAAAGCGTATGCTCTTCATCAGCAAGATGTGAGGCGACACTGGGGAAAACTGATCTGCACTTACAGTTGTAATTTTGCCCTGAACAAATGTAGAGCCTATTTAATTCTGATTTATACTGAGCTCTGTCTGACCTAAACCTGGTCTGTTTTTCTCTTTTTCCAAGTTCTAAACTATAACAGCATCAGGAAAATCAGAGTACAGTTAGCCTTCATTTCAACCAGGTCTTTCTCTCCACTCCTCGGTTAGGATTTACCCTAACAGAGAGGGTGCTTGGCTCAGGATTTACACGCCGAGTGGGGATTTGACCACCACTTGGAGCTCAGTTCCGAGTCTGTGATTCAAGGCAATCTGCAGGACTTGGACATTTCAGTCAAAGCCTCCCCTTCCTGTCCCTAAACTGGAACCATCACTCTTCACCTTCTTGCCTTTTGCCAGCCTCATCCTATTGCTCCAGGTGCTTTGCAGTGATCTCCATACCGCTCAGGTACGGAGACATCTCCGTAACCCTGATGCAAGAAGTATTGATCATTTTTTATGCAGAGGTCAGTGTGCAAGTGCAGAGAGACCCAAATGACCATGGCTTGGCCAAGTGTGCGGGAGCCAGTGGATGGCTCTGAAGGCCAGCTCTGAAGGCCACCCTGCCTTTGAGCAGGAATCCCTCCTGCCTACAGGGACGGATCTATGTCTCTGCTTCCAGACCGACTTCCTTGTCTGTAAGACAGCATCAGTTCCCAGAAACTACACGTGGCTGTGGCTGAAATACCAAGAGTGTGATTATGTCTCAGGGATTTGCTGCCTTCACGCTGCGCTCCAGCTGTGCTTTCATGGCAGATGACATCAGCAGCACTCCTCAAGCCCAGCATATAATATTCTTAAAGCAATATAGAAACTAATTAATTCCAAGTGTGCCCCTAATTTCCTGACACAGCTTGTATCTGCCTTTACTTTTGCACATGCAGGAACCAAGCCTTCTTCTTTCTCCTCATCCTAAGTGGTCTTGAAGTAAGCAACATTAAATAAACATGCAAGGTTGTATATATTCCCTACAGACTGCATGGGGTTTTTGCAATGTGGATCTCATTAAGATCAAATGGGCTAAGGGAATAGCAAACCTGGCATTGAGTAATAAAATAATCATGATAGTCTTTGTGTAAGGCAAAGCTTTCAGAGGAATTTACCACCAAATTCAACACTCCAAAAAGTGTCCTTTAATTTTGCACATGCAACCTCATCAGTTTCACAGCCTGACTATCTCATGCTGAATACAAACTAATAGGGGCACCAAAAATCAGGAGACATCAATCTCATGCCAGTCCTGCAACTATTTGATCAAAACTCAAGAGAGTCAATAAGAAGTCTTTTCAGAAAATTCAGCAGTTCTTAGATCATGTCCTAAAAAAGGATCCCAACCAAGACTACATCCTTTTTAGGGCTTATTTTAGATCCAAAGCCATTTGAACTCTTAAGAAAAGTTAAATAACTCACAAGGGTGTTACACCTGTTTTAACACAATAAGAAATAGATCTGGTTAAATTGGTGTAATTTCACCAGAAGTACACTGTGGCACTATGACCCTGAGCTGACTGTCCATCATCACAAAAGGCAAGTTTGCCACATTTTCTGGAGCACAACACTCGGCTGTGAGCCCCTTTCTGCCTATGAAGTTGTTTCTTGAACTTCACAGACAGCTGTAGCACAAGACCATGTATTGCTGCTGCCACTGTAGTCTTCATAATGACATGCAGCGGTGGGCAAAAGTAGCTAATAAATTTGCTCCAAAATACAGATTGAAAATGGAAAGAGAAATATCAATTTGACATTAATGTTGGGTTTTTTTCTGCATTTTTTCCATCAAATAGTTGTATTTCTCTTGCTCATCCTGTGTCTCCTTCAGCTGTTTGCTTGAGGCTACACTGAATGAATGAACATGAATGAAGCTCCAGGAAATGCATTTTTCCAGAGTTTCTATTGTTCACAGTGTGGAAAAAAGCTTAAAAATGCAAGTAAAGTGATTGCTACAGGGTTAGCAACTGTAAGAGAAAGAGAAGGGAAGCCACTACGTAGTACCAAAAGGGTGTTTTCTCCCAAGCTGAATCCAGCCATCCTGAGGCTTTCGGGATTTTGGGGTGTTTTGGAATGATGACTACTGCAGCAGGTCAGATGGGGTGACACCTGAAAAACCTGGGGAGACCAAAGGAACAGATCAACTGATACCTGCTTTACCTGCCTTCTAGTGTCCCTGCCTGTAGTCACGCACAGTTAAGAGGGTCCTTTCCATGAGGCTACAGCACATTCCTCTACAGCTCACTGCACAATATGCATTTTGTGGGGTCAGTCTGCAAAGATGTTTTAATTTAGGTCACCCAGCCTGAAGCCTGTTTTTTTTCCTGCAATTTTGAGGGGTTCCTGGTGTCATGATCTGGTGTCACTCTGCACCATAAACTATCGATGCAGTCTTCTACATAAATCATGCTGTTAAAGATTCCTTTACAGCTTTTGGGTTCAAACATAGATCTTCCAGCCCCCACAATCACAATGCCTCCAGGCCAGCTCTGAGTTAGGTGAATTACCTCAAGCTATTAGCTGCAGCATGTCTCCTTCCAAGTAATTAATGGGAATGAG
Source organism: Fulmarus glacialis (assembly GCF_000690835.1). Lineage (NCBI taxonomy): Eukaryota > Metazoa > Chordata > Aves > Procellariiformes > Procellariidae > Fulmarus > Fulmarus glacialis. The sequence continues at coordinate 46,875 of NW_009203669.1, read as the reverse complement.
GGAAGAGATGTTTTCCAAACTCCTGGTGTGAGGTAAGAGCTGGCTCCTCTTCTCTTAAGTGACGTGAGGTGCAGGCTCCTGGCCAAGGAAGCAGCCTGTTGCACAATTTACCCCATGCCACTTGAGCACTAATGAAAGAAAAGGAGGCGGGGTAAGGCTGAGACCACACTGCCACCAGGAAAGGTAGCATGCCTTGTTGGCAGCCAGTGGCTTTTGTGGGAGAAGGTATGTGACTGACAACCCCATCATGCAGCACTGGGCTCCAGTCACGAGGCACCAGCTTCTACTAAACTGTGGCAACTCTTAGTTGCAATTTAGAAAAAAAAAATTTTATACACAGGGCTTTGCATCATGGTGGGCAACATAATTTGCCAAGCGCTTGTTCCATGTCCACCTCGGGTTGCGGGTACTCCCAGGCTGGGATTTTCCTTTGGTCACAGTGCCAAAAATGCCTTTGCTTGAGTGGGAAATTACCACTGAGCACAGGGAGGTCGGATCCCACGACTGGGACTATTCCTCACTAGAAAGATACACAGTAACCCCAGACACACCGAAAGCTTCTGTGTGAGGTGGAGAAGTAAGTCTCTCTCAGATCCGCTGGATTTATCAATACCCTTGTAAAAAACACTGGCAGATGTTTTAACTACACAGACACAGCCCAAAATCACATCCCTCATACCCAGGTAGGTGGTATAACATCTGTTGGCTTCAGAAAGGTCATGAACCAGCCCTGAGGAGGACCACCACCCCATTATCCATTTGTGAAACGATGCATCCAAAGGGTGATGAGCAGGACAAGTGGGAGCTCTCACTTGTGGATTTGCAAATGTGACCTCCCTGCCGATCACAATGGCCTAAACATCTGAGGGGCACAAAGGGACAAGGCATAAGCAGGAATTAAACTGGTAATAATGAGGGAAACATGACAAATATTTCTGGGCACTTGGGGTACAGCGGGGCCCAAACTTGAGAAAGAATTAATTGCATTCAGCAGTTCAAGCACATAGATAAGTGAACTCCAAGGTTTTATCGCACTTCTACATTTACATTATTTTTCATTCCAAAACCACTATTTTATGAAACGGTTAAACAGTTATTACACACATTACATTATCTTATGTTCAGTCTTCCATGAATGCAATCAAGCCCTAGGCTATGCTGTATATTAAACTTTGGCTGGGCTTACTCCCTCCTCCCTATATTTTTCCATTTTTTGCTGATGCTATGAGTTTTGGTTTTCTTTCCCTGGAATCTTACTATTTTTAATTAAAACAAATAGTTTCAATATATCCTTTCTCAAATAATGCAGACTATCTAAAGAATGCTAAAGCAGTTATTTTAATTCACTTCCTTCTAAAACTTCCATTGTAGTTGGAACATGCTTTGAGCCACTTCTGAAATTCCTGTCTAGTGCTTTCCCCCTTGAATATTTTGCTCTATTTCCTTCATTGTTTCCTTCCTCAAGAGCTATCAGGCAGACTGTTCAAGTCTGAGGTTAGCGCAGATAAGATGTCTTGGTGTCTCTCATGGGAGGACTGCGCATTATCATGATCGTTTTGCCCTTGTGCTGGAGCACACCTGCATCAACAAGTACCAGAGGGATCTCCTATGGTGGGACATGTCATAGAGATGAGACCAGGCTGAAGACTTTTCCTCTCATTGACATATGCATTCAGCATCAAAATGCTGCTGGCATAGATATTTTAGGTCAACAAAGCTAGTGTCCATATTTTCTTCAAAGGAAGAGACACGCTGCAAGGCACCACCGACAATATACTGATACAGCCTATGTCAGTCAGCCTGGCAGATACTTTCAGTGATTTCATTGGGCATTACTCGTGTCCAGTCTCCCACTTCTTGGCAATACCATTAATTCAGTAGTAACATGTAAGTCCCATGTCAGCATCTCCTGGCTCTTTGACCACTGTTTCCAATAACCCACTTCTGGCTGTAAGCACTTTGCAAACCCCTATACTCCAGTTAATATCGTTATGTATGGCTTCATGATCTGTTGCAGGGAAACTACGGAGAGACCCCAATGATATTGAAAAGATATTTGGGCCACCTAGCAATGATAGTAATTGATCTGATTCACTCCTTGCTTAGATTGCAGATAATATTTGCCCTCCTATACCTAAATCATCTTTTGCCTTTTTAATAAGTATGAAATTATTACATCCAAAACATGCACAGTTTTCGTCTCTGTTAACCAACCCCCATCTTACATGTGAAACACACGAAGGCAACAGAGAATTTCTAAAACGTTACACAGTTCATTTACAGAGTGATATAAAATTGTGCAACTTAGGTAAGTAAGAAATGTTTAAGGGAAAACCAGAGACGATACAAAAATATCCTGACTTTGGGCTGCCATGGAATCTGAAATTGATGAATGCTTTTGCTGAAGTTCAGAAGCAGCATATGACTTTGGTCAAACATGGGCCTGTTGTCGGAGACATAACTCATGCTCTTTTCAAAGCATAAGCTCCTGCTTGCATTGCTGAGATGAAAAAAAGAAAAAATTAGGTGTGGCTTGGTGTTTCCAAAGCTTTTGCATAGGATTTTGTGCTTTCTAAAGCTGAATTTGAAACGTGAAACTCATAGGAACCCTGGCCAGGTAGGAGTCATAAGGCTGAAGAAATTGCTGATTGCAACTTGCTGAAAATGCCAAGGATAGAGGTTTTTGAAGCTATTAGCAACATTCAATTCAGTTATAATTCCACATCACTGAAAGTTTTGTCTAGGAGTTTCCTGAGATTTCTGAGTAGATGTCATAACATTAACGACTCTGATAACACAGTATAGTTTTAAAGAAATCCGCAGACTAGTGATGCTTCTTCATTAAAACCTGGAATTGCTTGTGGGGACACAAGGTAAGCAGCTACAAAAAAAGGAGGCCACCATAGTGAGTTACTGATTGAAGTGACCAGTCACCTTTACAGAGTGCCTGGCAGGATGCAACCCAGCAACAGCCCAACTCTGGAAAACCTCACGGTTTACACTGCGGGCGTTTCATGATGCTAACCACAACTTTGTGGCCTCGGAGGCAGACAAGCACTCACTCTCCAGCTCTGAGATAGTCTACAGGTTCCTAGTCCAGTCCTGATCAACAGGAGCTTGTTCAAGAGCTGCCTGGGGCTCACTGTGCTCTCCTCTGTACAGGCAAGGCAACGTTGGCCACCTCTCCCTCTTCCTGCTTCCCAGCTGCAGCTCAGGTCGCCTCCACCCTTGGGCATTTCTCCCCACTCCCCTCAGAACCTGGGTCTCTCCCCAACTTTCCAAGACGTGGGTTTTCAGCCCAACCAACTGCACCCTCACTAGCTTTAACCCCCCTGGCCCTTTGTACCACCCTCTGCAAGCCCCAAGAAATCACCGCAGGAAAATACCACAGTGGCATTGCAGTTCCTTTCCTACGAAGCGGTGAAACCGCAGTTTCCTTCCTACTGCCTCTGAAAGTCCCTCCGTCAGCTTTGCCAGGTCCCTGTTCCACCTCCTGGGGCGGGCTTCATCTCTCGAGTTTTTGGATGAAAATGAAAATAATTTCCTCCCCTCTCACTCCTTACCACATGCACAAGACAACTGATCACTGTACTCTTTGTAACCTGGTTGAAGGTTTATGTGCCATTGCACCTTCTCTGAACTAAGCACCCTTAGTTGTCTGCAGGAGAACCCAGGTAATATTTTCTAATTACCTTGTGGCTCTTTTTTGGCTCCATCTTTCATAAAGTGAAGAGGCCAATGCACGTTCCTGCCAAGGCCTCCCGAGCTCCAAGTAGGAAATTTGAGGGGTTTGTCCCCCCAACTGAATCTGTTTAGTTTGAAGTGTCTTCTCTCACTATTAACACCTCCTTCAAGCTCTCCTAAAAATGCTGGCATAAGATCAGGCCTCTGACAAGTGCAGTTCAACTGGTTTGCTTTTCTGGAGGGAAAAAAGCCTTTGCTGTTTGCCAAAAAGGGCTTAAATGCATTCACTCTTCACAGAAATAGGGCCACTAGACCTCGTAGCTGCCCAGGGAAAAAAAAAAAAAGCAGTAGTTTTAATGACAAATGGGAGGTAAATATCGCTGGCAAAGCCATCCCTATCTCTAAAGGGATGTCTCCTCTGACTGCAAAAATCTAACTTTCGTGACCTCTTCCTTCTGTCCTTTTTTGTAGGCAAGCAGCTGGTTCTGATTAGCCTGTAATGCCATCCCCAGGCTGGTGCAGAAGTGAACGTGCCATATGAAACCTGCAGCCTGCATGAAGAAGGGAAAGCAGTATCCTGCAAAGATCACTGAATAATGATGACTAATGATCCACTTCCTACCTACATGATCTATCCAGAGACATTATCTGATTGACTTGTGTTTTTTCAGCTTCTCTTTTAAAACAAATGTGTTTTGGAGCACAGAAGCCACTGGACTGACCCAGGGAGAATGTGTGTTACACTATTTTTCTTCCTAAAGCTGTATTAAAATTATCAACAAAATACACTCTTCTCCGCTTCAGAAATGACTGTCTAGAGGCAAAGGCTAATTCTTTCTCTTTCTGTGTCACTCCCCCCACCCCCAAGTATTAAGAGTCCTATAACCTTGTTGACATTGCCTTGTGCCACAGACACAAAATGTCTTTAATTATAGAAATGAGATGATTAAATTCATTTCCACATGCATTTAGCTTCCAGTCTGTTGTTCCTGTTTCAGACATGCAGAAAAGCTTGTGTGCCTGTCACCTGATCTGGTTTTTGGTCAGTACTGGATCAGTTTGTCTAATAAAAGGTAACATCCCTCCCAGTAGACCTTGCATTGTTAATCATCAGCAAAGTCACGCTGAGGTAACAGATACTTAACAGTAATGGATCCAAACACACATGATTTTGTGAAAGAGAGCCAACCAGTGGGACACGCCACATATATGTTTGATATATATGGGAATGAACTGAACAGCCAAAAGGAAGAACTTTAATTTTCTTTTGTCTCACATATGCAAATGAAGATCCTTCAGACATAAGATACAGACTATGGATGGCTAGCTTGAATTTGTCATTGGAGAGGGAGAGTCAGTAGCGGATGGGAGAATCCTTTTTCAAAACTGAATGAGTTAAAAAATTCCCTTAAACATTGTTTTCAAAATGGAAAAATGTAACGACTATTTTATGTCTACATGTTCATTTTTCCTGTATTATTTCTCATGTTTGAAACAGGCAGTTTTCAGAATAGAGGTATACGTGCCAATTTTAATTGTCCACAGGCATAAAAACTGCAAAGTCTAAGAGTGAAAAAGTAACACAGGAGAAAAAAATAGGAAAATTTGCAAGATAAGAAAATAAGAAAAAAGAAAGTTTTCTGCCCTTACAAATGGTAAATAAGCTAAAGATGGTAAATAAGCTAAAGAACAGCTGAGAAATAACAATCCTTTCTTCTGTTTTTACAAAACTTTGATATTTTTCCCCCTCGAAGCTCCAGATGCCTTGGGAGGCTCCCGACAGCCTCCCCAGGGCATGGATCGGACAGGCTCAAGTGTCTGAGCTCTGCAAACACACCCACATCCAGCTCTCCCTTTTAAGAGACTTGAGCAGGAGATCAGAGATCACATACGAGCTTAATAATGGACAGGCATATTTTATGCATCATCATTATTCTGCAGCTTCAGGAAACCTGGCTTGGAAAGTCACGCTGAATCTCCCCGAAGATGGTTTTTCTGTTTTTGTAAGTAAACTGTCCTACTAAGAGAAGTGCAATCTAGGCATGGGCTCTAGGAGAGGTATGCAGTTCAAGGAATTGGTTTCAGTGGGTTTCTCAGGGGTTACCACTGACTGTCCTGTAAAAGAAGTTATGGGGAACAGACCATCTCGTCGGACCATTTGATTTCTATTTTGAGCCATGGCATTTTGTCAGCTGCCCAAGAATTTATGCAATGTCAGACAAATGCTATCAGATCCAAACAACTGATGATCAACCTTTTTCCGGACCAGTTTTGGAAGAAGACCCTAAAGCTCATAACGATTCTCAGAATCATCCTCTGGGGACCAAAGGACAAACTTCAGACAAAACCATTTTTCTCCAATCTTCTCCTAAAAAGGCTGCATTTTGTCTGTCCATGACCAGTGTTTGGAAACAAGAGGATGGCTGCAGTTTCCGTTGCCTGCATGATGTCCAGATTCACAGCGATAATGAAGAGTTACTTTCTTTCAGACCCTGTACGTTGTAAACTGCAAAATAGTAAGACATCACTGTCTGATCCTGCTCTTGTTCCTATTAACAGAAGCTTCACTACTGTTCTCTGGGACAGCAAAATCTGCCTGGAAATATGCATATTTCAGATACACCTGGACATACAGGATTTATCCCTAAGTTGAAGTGATAGACACTTCTACAGTGGCACAGAGCTCATTACCTCAGACATCACATTCACAACCAAAATGAGAAGTGAAACAAACAAGTGCATTTTCCATTTTCTACTCCTAAAGCATTTCCTCTCCCTAATAGCAGGTTCGATCATCTTCCCATTGACATCAATAGCACATTTGCTATTATTTCAAGATTAAATAGCATTAAACATTTGTGTGTGTATCCGTGTGTGCACACAGGTAGTCAGGCTTTTGCTCTGAACATAAAGAAAAGACGTGTATGATGGTAAGACGTTCAGGCACAGGTCTTCTGCCTTGTCAAGGTATTTTAGCTATGTTTATGAGACTGTTTTAGTCTCATATAAGGTAATACTGTCTTTTCTCCAAGAATCTATGGCTATATTTTAGTTACACATCCAGACTTTCAATAAACAACATAGGAACTACAAGGCAACCTGCACAACCGCTCCCAAGAAAGGTCATGCCCCATATGTAACCCTTTGAATACTTACACACTGGGGTCAGCAGTTGTGCTTAATATCCGTGAGATATTCCACAACGACATTTAAGGTCATATGTATTTCCATGCTTAGAAGCTAATCCCGTTATCAGATTTCTAAGAAATACACAAACACTTCCTCCAGGTTCCTCCGTTCTTAGAAAACAAGTTATTGTTGTGTATTATTTGGCGGCAGAGGAAGATGACCCCTGTCATAGATACTGGAGATAAGGAAAAGCTTCTCTTGGGAGAAAGAGTGGCTGCGGGACAGTCCTCCAACAAGAGGACTCTTTAAACATTTTTAGTAATAAACACCGAGGCTATCCAAAGCCCAGTTTTGCAAAACAGGAATTAAGTAGCAACAAGGAGTGTGTGATTCTCCCAAGGCCGCACAGACCTGCAGCAGAGCCAGCGGAGCGGTCTGCCTGGCGGGGCGGGACAGTAGCAGGGATATTGCAGGCACGCAGTGGCATCGCCTAGCTGCTTGCTCCTCCCTCCAAAATCTCTCAGGGAGAGATAGAAGGGGGGGTAGGCCAGCTCTGCCAGGGGCTTTTTCCCCCAGACTTCTGCCTAGCAAAGGAAAGCTATGAAATAATTATCAATGAGAAAATGAAATGTCTAGTATTACCCTTCCAGCCCCAGCCACCCAAATAATGCAGGAATATTAGAGATATTACTAAAAACTCTGACTCAAGTTCATTCCCAGCGTAACTTCACCACAACCAATGGAGACAGAGCTGCAGTAGCTGAAACTAACGTACTATGTCCAAAAAACACAGCTAATAAGGTTTACAGAGTGTTGTACTACATGGATCTCGCAGTTAGAGCTAATGTCCTTACCTTAGAAAAGAAAAAATAAATCTGATAGACAGAGTGAAGGCCAAAAACATTAATGCTAATTAAAATGGCACTCAAAGCAGACTATTACTCACTGCTCGGGCTGAAATGCCTGCTCAACAGCATCTTCACCTCGCTGGGAGGAGCAGCAACCCATGCTCCTCCGGCAGGAGTGAAACTAAACCAGTGTTTTGTCTGGTTATCGGATAATGCCAACGAAGGTTTTCACATGCACTCTCTGGATCCAAGCTAGACCTTCAGTTTTCCTGCAGCTGAATCTCTCATCGAAATTATGCAAACACCCTCTCAAATTTCAGATGAATTCTGCCTGTGGTTGTGATCTGGCCCAGGTTCATGTGAAACAGCCAGCCCTGGCTCTCCAGAACACACTCACGAAGGAGACCTTGTCAGCGTGCTCCCTCGCTGGTCCCAGCAGCTAGGGTGCAGTGCCACAGAACGGAAGAATAAGTCACTCGCGACCTCGCCTGTTTCGAGCTGGTACTCCTGTTCCCGTTGTGCTGCAGAAGGGACGACGGCCAGGCACAAAACAAGAGAGGCTTTACTGCTGTGCAACAGGCACGCATCTGACTTCGCCATGGCTCTGGACCGCCGCCCTTAAAAGTGATTTTGTGATGTTATTCACAGTCAGCACAGAGGCTGTAGATAGCAGTTCAGAGCAGACTAAGAGTTTTACTGCCTGCCCTCACCTGAGCTTGGGTGGAAAAAACACTGCCAGTCCTTCTGCCCAGACCCAATGCTCCCACCACACCTCTCGTCTCGCAGTCTCCTGGTGCAGGATGACAGCAAAGTGGAAAGCAAAAGCTTTTCTATTTGTTTAAGCTTTTCTATTTGGTTAACATATGATTTCCCCGCAAAATCTAGTGAAATCTAGCTCCATACTCAGGGATGGTGGGGCTGCCCCTGCCTCGAGGGTGTTCCTCCATGCCAAAGTGAAATCTCCCAGGTGTGGCTCAGGACACTTCTCCCCTTCTGCCCACTATACGGCACTTCCCTACTCTCCCAGCAGCGCTGACAGCCAAATTCCCCTGTTAACAGGGGATTGTCATGATGTAAACTTATGCTTTTTAACAGAAATATTCCAACAACATCTTTTTTTGCAAGCTCACATTCCCTGGCTTTCTCACCCTTTCTCACCCTTTCCTGAAATATTTTTCCCAAAAGACATCCAGAGTCCTGAGCTCAGGAAGGACGCGCAGTTCATGGAGAGGCAGAGGTGTTGGATGTCCTGAGTCTGAAGTCCCGGGTGAACGTCAGCAGCTGGCCAGTTTGGCATCTGTTTTGAGTCAAGGCTTATCTGCTCTCTGAACCCAGGGTTCAGTTCATGTTTGGCCCAGAAAATGAAAGGGAGAGACACCACTGGACAAAAATAATATTCTGTATAAAATGGAGTTGCCTTTCCACATGCAGCTTAGCTGGAAGAGAAGGGAGTTAAGCGTGGTAAGAAACATCTGCTTGTGTTGGAAATTAAATGTCACGTTGAAGGACAGTACTTCAGGATTTCACAGAAATGTCACAGGATATGTTTGTATGTACTAACTTCATCCTTATTACTTGGTACCACAGGTTTTGGGGTGGGAGGGGGTGGGTTAAGTTTTTTTCTTTTTTCCTTTTTTTCTTTTTTCCTTTGTTTTTCCTTTTTTCCTTTTTTCTTTTTTTTTCCTTTTTTTTCTTTTTTATTTTGTCATGGATGAAGCTTTAAAAACTCCATTGTGATGACAGGAAAATCCTGGTTTTGGCAAGCCCAATGGCTTGACAGGGCAACACACGTGACCTAATTTTACAGACAGCTTTGTGTCTCTTGTTTAACAGCTTGCAAATGAGTGCACATGAAGAAAAACAGCAGCCAGTAGAGTATGAATAATCCAGCCGGGAATGCGGTTTTTACGGGGATGCAGAGAGTGCCTGCTCACAGTATGCATCACCCACAGCAGCAGCCCACAGCGTGGGACTCCCCTGCCAAAGGGCGATGTGAGCTGGCCTTCACACGGGGCCCAGTGGCAGACGCACTGGTTTTGTTCGACAGGAATGGGAGCAAGGAGTACAGGGGCTGAATGACACCCTACTTCCAGGTCCTGCTCCTTCCCCTCATTTCTTGCACCTCTTCTTGGGATGCACCTTGTGGGCTTGCATTTTTGAGTTGCTTTTTTCCCCCTTGAGGACTTTGACTTGCTTTTTCCCCCACCTTGACAAATTAGAAGCTTCCTTCAAAGCTTATTGAAGCAACAATGGCCTTTCACCCATGGTGGGTCTCAGGTACCCACAATCAGCTGTGATCCTCCCCTTGTGCCACTTGTTATGAAAAGAAACCTCACCCTTCACAGCCCTTCTGCACTTGGGGAGGACTCCTCTCATGCTGCAAATCCCAGCCTTGCCTCTCCTGCTTTCTACGACCATACAAGCACACTATCCTGCAGGGGCTTGGTCCTGGGATCCAAGAGTGCTTGTGATACTTTAACCTTTCTATTTTCTTATGTTATGAGACCCAGACAGGGGCTAATGTTTCCATAAAGCAAGAAGACATTAAAGAGGGAAATTTGTGACTGATCACCACACAGGGCTCAGTATTAGTTTTAAATCTCTCATTCATTTGGCAAAGTTTGGATCCCTAACCAGCATTCAGTTTCAAGTAGGTTTTTGATTAGGAGAAATGGGCCACCAGACACAGTGCGGTACTTTTCCCAGCGTTTGTTTTAATCCCTTTTTACATATTGAATTCTTTGTTGACGTTAAATTAACTCTGGAGTTCAAGATGTTTTTCTGCTTATTAAAAGGCTCTGGCAATGAAAAGGTGGTAAGTGGTCTGCAATGAGAATTTGAGGACTGATGTCCAAATGGCTCTTTGTCACATTTTTAGGCTTGAGATTCCCAGCTTTCTTGAGACTAAAGCTGTATCTAGGGCTAGTATGAGAGTTATGTGTTGGTTTAAGTCTGTGATAAACAAAAATCCTAAGTATCACCAGTATCATACCTAACAGCCATTTAATTAAATTAAAAGCTGCTTTGGCACTTGTCTTTGGGTCTTTTTACATATCTTTAAATTAATGCTGGGCTAGCTAATTTACAGCTAGGGTCAGAAATCAAAGTAAAATATTAAGCTGGAGTTAGAATCGGAGAATATATCATTAGGTTGAATTAAGGAATAGTGCAAGAGCTGGTCCCTTTACTACTTTCAGTGCACAAATATTTTGGGATCAAGAGGCTTATTTATCATTTAGGTTACTGTTAAGGCCGTATGGTTTAAGAGTGGAGAGAATCACAAAGTACATGCACTGCAGGCTGCTACCTACATGAGGCCATGCTGCAAGACCAGCTCTCGGGCTTCCTGAGGGTCTCCAGGCACAGCAGAGTAGAGCTAAACTGAGGATTAGGAGGGGCTTACAGTCAGGGCCAAGAGAGACCCATAAACTATTTTTATAAGCGGGTTCAGCACAGATGCCATCCTACCATGTGGTTGACTTCTAATGTGGGTTTACTTATTGCTTTTAGGCCAGATGCTTGTAGGGGTGGTAACTTGGTTATGTTTAAGACCCAGGGCTAGCAGCAGGGTCCAGACTTGAGGGGTGCACTAGTAAAAAGTATATTTAGGACAGACAGACAGACTAAAAGTGTAGCTGGTCCCAGCATTTACCACCAACTTGCTTTTAGCGATTGGAGTGGGTGTTACTAAAACTGGAGTTAGAAATATGGCTAGGATTTGGACTGTGATAAACTGAAGCGCTGGAGAAGGCATAGGAGGGGCCAGTGCTGCCAGCACAACTTTAGGACAGCAGAGGCCCATCTCAAGGCATGCTTTGAGCGGCAGTTGATCATGATCCCAGACTCATCCCCGCTCTTGGGAGGGCATGTGACTCCAGCACAATTCCCCTTCCCCGGCTCCCCTACGCCTGCTCCTCAGCAGAGCCCAGGGCCGTCCCTGCCTGGGCCCAAGCACCAGGAAGGAGTTGGGAAGAGCCATGGGGCTACTGGGAGGGTGGTGGGTACTCAGGGGTAGGCTTCAGAGTAGGAGAATGCAACAAGCAAAGCCATCAGGCCAGGTTCCAACACTGTCCACAAGCTGTTCAAACTTGTCTCTTCGTGTTTCCTGATTTTGGCTTTTGTCACCCTTCACTTTCTCCCTTTTGTTTTCTTAACAGGGTATCACCAATAATCTAGGACACAGCCTCACCCACCCCACAAACCTAGGATCTAAAAATATGCAGCAAGCCACACAAGGTCCTAACTTAGGCTACTAAGCCTTTCTTTTTTTTTCCCATTTTTTTCTCCCAGCCTGAACTTCAACCTTAATCACAGCTCCTGTTTTAGCTACAGTTTTAGATCTGGTCTGGTGACCTCTGTGAAACCCAAACCTCAACATCATCCTGTGTTGAGGATTTTTAGAAACTGAAACTCTAGTTCAGTGACATTAAAGCAGAACTTAACATTTTCTCCCTGGTTTCTTCCTTCAAATACCATGATGCTGCAAATTCCAACACTAGCAATACTCTAAATCTGAACCCTAGGCCATTGATACCTATGAACCTCAAGTAAAAATAGGTTGGGAATAATGGTAATACTAACTTTCAACAAATCTGGTGACCTATTTTGAATTTCTTCCTCTACCCAATTATTTACTGGAACCAAAACCTAATGCTGTTCTCAATCTAAGTCATGCAACACCCATGAAACCCAGATTTAAAAATAATTGTGGGACCAAGTGTTACTGCTACCAGTCCTGAAGCAAGATTATCTGGCAATTTTAAATCCCTTTTTTGCTTTAACTTTTTTGTCTCCCTTTCTCAACCTTAATGCCAGTATATGAAAGACAAAAAAGTAACTGGGGGATTACTCTAAACATCTGTTACCTCAGTTCTTCAATTTCTCAAAGCCTGAATCTTAATTATAAACCCCAGACTTAGCTTATGGATCACTAAAAATGGAAGACCTAAAAGTATCCCTGTAACTGATGCCTATTTCCTCTCAGCTCCATTTGGAAACTTGTCCTGAACATCCTCATCAGAGGTGACCATTCATTTCTAGCTGCCTAAATTCCATTCAGATGCTTGGTCATTGTCCTGTAACACCAGTGATTTTCTGAACAAGAAAATGTGGACCCAGGCTGATGCCAGCTCTCAGCACAGCACAGCTGATCCTTCCTGAATTCCCTATTTCTCCACATCTCTAGTTTTCCCCCATCTCCCTAACCCCTAAAAGTAGCTCCAGGGACTTGTGACAATACGAAACTCAAAATGTTAATGTGCTCTTAACATTCAAGCAACAGCCCCAAATGCAATCTGCTCTCAGGTCGTTCCTTCCCCTATATCCCATCCATGTTTTCCAGACTTATCCCTTACTAGAGCTACAATCCCTGTCCTAGTTTTAGTCTTAATGCTAGGTCTCTGAACCCTGTGAAACTTTAGGCTTAACATTCCCAGTTTGCACAAAGGAAAAAAAAATAGCACCCCTGTGAATCTATTACCTTTTATTTCTTCCCAGTTTGCTTCCCTGAAACCCTAACACAGATCCCAAATTCTACCCTGATACTAGCCATAGTCCAGCATCACCTGTAAATGTAAGACATGTCTGTCTCTCTGAGAAAGATGACTAACCAGGTTCTCAACCCTAGCCTCAGAATAAATCTCATAACATCTGAGAGCCCCAAATCTAAAAGAGTTCAGCAATGTAATTTTGGTCAGTTGCTTAGAGTAGGAGTCAATTGTTCTCCCACACTTGTACCTTCAATTCTCATTCAATGCCTCATTTTTCATGCAGCTGGGGCTCTATATAACATTGTCCTGGTTTCGGCTGGGATAGGGTTAAATTTCTTCCTAGTGCTGTGTTTTGGATGTAGTATGAGGAGAATTTTGATAACACACTGATGTTTTCAGTTGTTGCTAAGTGCCCTCCTAGTCTAAGGACAGCTCCCATGCCTACTGACTGAGCTAGGTGCACAAGATGGGAGGGAACATAATCAGGACAGCCAGCTCAGCTGGCCAATGGAGTATTCCATACCATGTGACGTCATGCTCAGTATATGAATGGGAGGCATGATCCAGGAAGTACCGATCGCTACCTGGTTATTGGTCAGCGCGGGTGATGAGCAATTGCATTGTACATCACTCATTTTGTATATTTTATCATTATCATTATTATTTTCCTTTTTCTGTTCTATTAAACTGTCTTTATTTCAACCCACGAGTTTTTCTCTCTTACCCTTCCGATTCTCTCCCCGTCCCACTGCGGGGTGGGAGGGAGTGAATGAGCGGCTGCGTGGTATTTGGCTGCCTGCCAGGTTAAACCACGACAAATATAATAATGTTTATGTTAATCCCGTAAACCATTTATGTAAACCATGATATTCTGGGTGGGTGCTTCCTTTCAGTACAGGAGCTTGCACAAAGTGAAAAGGCAAAGAAAGAAGGCTGAGGCATCCTATTCATCCAGCTAGAACAAAAGGAAAGCTCTGCTCCACATCAGGAAGGCCTTCTGGTAAGAAATGTGGAAACATAAATTGCTCTTAGGTGGATACCACCACAGAGAGAGGTCTGGAGAGGTCCAGCACTGATTTTGGCTTGTTGGCGATAGCCAACTGCCCCCTGGGAACCTATGACTCTCAGAACAAAGGGTTTGATGTATGGCCTTGGCAAAATTAAATAGGCTACAACTCAAAAGGTGGAAGTACACAGGAAGTGTTATTTCTGTGATGCATGTGACAACTTAAAGTGACACAAACTGAGGTGTTAAATATATAAACTTATGACAGGATAGAACAGGCATCCTTTTCTCAAATTTTCAACCAAATGCTTGAAGAAGGATATGGTATTGAACTGTATTAAGTGACCTTTACAGCCCCTGGCAAGAGAAAGATGGGAAATAGTTTAAAACTTAAGGAGATCAGAAGGATTGAATTTGGGACAATTGTCCCAGTAAGCCATTACATTTCTGTGAAACTCTGAAATATTTTCAGTGATCCCATCCAGCTACATGCAATACTTACCTAAAGCTGTTGTGAATCTGACACAAGCTACTTCATGGGGAAAAAGCAAATAAGCGTTTGCGATGGATGCTAAGAAAAGGTGGTCTTCCAGATTTTCAGATCAGCCACCAGAGAGATGATGTAGTCCAGTCACAGGAAATCTCTTTCAAATGTTCCTTCCCCCAGGACAGAAGAAAAATTGCTTCCTTTTCCTATGCCCTTGTCATCCAGAGGTCAGGGAGAAAGTCTAATGAAAGGAAAGCACCCCTGGTTTACTTGCATTTACTACACTTAGCATGATCGTGTTTGGATTTGGGCTATGCAATATGTCTTCTCTAAGGTCAGTGCTAGAAAGTTCTCTATATTGTCTGGACAATAACATAAGCTTTTGCTTAGACAGACGTCTCATTGTGAAGAGTAATTTGCAGAATATTTATACAGTTTCACTTACTTCATCAGTGAGGTACAGTTTACCAACTGCTTTTAACCACAGTGAAAAGGTTGTGGTATTGCTTATAGCTGTCGAAAAAAAAGTGGTTTTTTATAGCAACATTGCTTGAAGGAAGATTTTCAGTGATAACTGAGTTTTTTCCATTCTTTTCTGTTTGGAGGCTCTCTTGTAAATCAAGTTCAAGGAAAAAGGTCTGTTTGAATTTTACATTTTGAAAAGATAAGCTGAAACTGAAAAGGAGAATTTACCAAGTTTACAGTGTTTTGAGAATCGATACATAGGAAATTTAATTCTGGATCAGAACTAAGGATCTCCTGTTGTGAGTCTCTACGTAGGCTTGTTTGCCTAGTGAAACAAAACTTTCCCCGGCTCATTCATTAATGTGGGGAAGAGTAGATCTCGCCTTTCCCCTTGGGAACAAAATAACGTCCCTCAGTGGAAGAGTCTTCTCCTGTTGCCATAGCATGTGGGAAAATCTGACTCTATTCTGGATAAGACTGTAAAATAAAGACCATTGCTGTCCCACATCTTTCTGTGAAATGGAGATTCAGGTTTCTGTGCAGCCCTGGAGGCAGCACCCTGTTGCACATGTTCAGCAGACATCTTCCCTCTAGGTTGGCAGTGGGTCTGCTGCAAGCATGACCTTCTGCATTTAGGCGTATACCCATTAAGTAAACCTTGATGTCCAGCTCCTAGGGGTTTCAATGGGAGACAGAGGCAGAAGCACCTCCGTAGTTTTGGACTTCATTCTTTACCTCAATTTATACGAGTCTAAGCTTTTCCTTTGGGAATTTTTTTACTTCCATTCCTGGTCACATCAACAGGATGATATCACTGCACCTACATGGCCATTTCAGGCAGATGAAGGCAGAAGAGAAGATTGCTCTGAGGCACAGCACTTCCCTTGTACACCTCAGTGCGTCAGCTCCTGTGTTACAGCAGTGCTGGTTTTAGCTTAGCTGGTCAGATATCCAAGATCCATTTGTGAAAGTCAAACTTGGATAAAGACTGGGTTTTAAATAATTCTGCTGCATGGGTGAACTGTAATACAAAATATTTACTCAAGCCTTATTTCTCTTTTTCTGTGCTGTGTTTATACACATGTGCTCCAAGAAGTTTCAGACACCCAGTTACACAAAAGACTTATTTCAAAAGCCATTGGATTTTCCTTTCTCCTTTCTTGTAACATTGTGTTTGTTTTATGCCATCTGATGCAGCCAATAGATGCGCCAGTACTACAAAAAGACACTGTTCTTCCAGATTTGAAAGGAAATGTAGTCATTGCCAGCTTGGAGATATGAGCACATTTGCTAAAAGAAACATCCACCAAACCCATATATCTTTGTCATTTCAGTTAAGTACTTTATGAGTCAGACATCTGGTCCTCACTGGATGCCTCTGCATAAGCTCTTTGTTCAACGGGCCGAAACGGTCCCAAGGCTGTTTGTAAAGACTGAGCAGAGCAAGCCTTGTCTTCTCCATCTGGGATGAGAAAAGCATGCACGAGCTGAGGATCCTTTCCCTAATGTCGTACATCACAACCCATTGGATGTTGCTCTGAGATAATCTGTACATACCTTTCTCGTTTAGATTGCTATCCTCTCCAAGTAATATCATGCAAAGAAGAATGGGAAAAACCTACCGATAATGGTTTCATTCAGGAATGGAAGATTTTTTTTTCTAATGATCCCCAGAGCGGATTCAATGTCAGTGACTTTTCAGTGTTTTTGAGGCAGAAACTAACAATGATAAGGACAACAGACATACCCCTCCAACTTTACTGAAGGAACTATTTTGATTCAAAACACTTAGACTGCATTTATAAACCACTTACTGGGGCCTGATTTCCGTTGCTTTGATGTCAATGTGCTTAGTTTGAAACTCAGTGTAAATCAAGTCCCCTTTCAGCCCTAGGAAACATGGGGAAAGTGCCAACAGTGGGAAGTTCCTTGTGGGCTCGTTGGGAAGAGCAGCTGCTAGATTGGGATGTGTAGAGAACCGGCTTTGTGGCTCTGGGTGGGTGAATGTGATATTGATAAGAGGGTCTCAGTGTGATTCAGTTTTCAGTATTTGAGCCAGGAGTCCCGGAGGAAAGCTGAGACACCAAAACTTGGCTTTGAGAATACTGATGTATCTTGGGAATTGGACCTTGCTTTTCTCAACAAAAGAGACAGATCCTAACTCCAGCCCCAGCTTAGCCACCCCTATGAACCTTCCTCATGAGAATACCCAGATTAACTTCGTTAACATCTGCCAAAAAGTATCCCCTCACCGACCCCGAGTGAGGTGGACTTCCCTGGGATGACAGCAGTGCCGAGTTGATAGCTTCTTCCTATCCTCTGCCGATCAAATATTTGCCCTCATGCAAGCCTTAGCTGTAGCCAGTGTTATTCTAAATGGCCTTTAACAGCCAGAGTACTCTGACGGCTGAACTGAGTACCAGGATGTTCTTGCCTGGGCTGAAGGTGTTTCACTGAAGAATTGTGCATAGAGCAGGAGCATGTTTACCTTGAACAATCGCAACACGTAGCTACTCAGCACGCTGACCTACTGCGAACCGGCCAGAATCCCACTTCCCATGGGATGTGATACATAAGAAGGAAAAGGGGCCAGCTGCGTGAGACAAATTTCAGGGAAGCAAGTGCAAGCACACACCTTCAAATATGGGATAGAGAGGAGGTGGAGGCAAACACCAAACATACCGAAAGGTGGGCTAGACACCTTAGCTCCGTGTCGGCCAGGACTAATTCCTTCATAAATATTTCATGCCATCCTGCTTTCGTAAGCCTACCGGTTACAGGGAAAATTCATCCAGAATGGAGGGTAATCAGAACATTTCCTCTAATGAGGATGGGACCTAAATTCAGAGAACTCATGATCCTTTAGGGAGCTTGGTTTCATTAGCAGAACACGACGTCCCCTAATCTCAGTGAACAAAAACAGAGCATGGGATCTGGAGCTCTCTAGAAAATCCTGTCTCAGACCAAAATGACAACAAGAAAGCATTGGTGGGGAGGCCGTGCTTACCCAGTTCGTTTGACGTACAGTTTACAGGAGGGGGAGACCGTGCTTACCCAGTTCGTTTGACGTACAGTTTACAGGAGGGGGAGACCGTTTGTTTCTCCCAGGCTGTATTCCAGGAATCTCATGGGAGACCCGGCACTCTGCTTCCCATCAGACATGCAGGTTTAGGCTGGGATATGTGCTTGTTATCATGACAATATCATCTTGTCATTAGGCGATCTTCAGCAAACAGACCCTCTGATGGCTTGTTTACAAGCGTGGAGATGAAAACCAAAGCAGTAATTCTGCCGCTCACTTCTGTTTGCTTGGATGCAGTAGTGCTGATTATGCCTTCAGCAGGGCATAAATCCTTTTTCTCCCTTTTGTGCCTCCACATCCACAGAGGCAGAAACAAAGCTAACAGTGTCACATTTTTGCTATTAGTCTCTGCTGCTGGCATGGAAGTACTTATAATTTTACATTTTAACGACCATGCTCAGACTCTAAGCCCCTGACCGTAATGTGTGCCAGGTTTGTCCCTACTGTGGGAGCCCAGGATCATCCATCACATTGCAGCAGTCTCCACTCCACCCACAAACCTGATCAAAAGCCCCAGGAAGTGATCACAGCAGTGACCCCGCACTCTTAAATACGAGTTAGTGACTTCGATGGCCGAGAGGTCGCCACAGATTTTCAGGACATACCCAATGGCAGCTAATTGCCTTTCAGCATGTTGAGAGGTTTTGACAATTAGATACAACAGGCAGAAATGGGTTTCTTGGGGAACTACATCAGTTTTCTAGTCACCTGCCCTCTTGACAAGCTTGTGCATTTCGGTGTCTCCATTCCAGACCATGAGGTGACTGGTGACTATGTTTGGTCCAGACATTAAAGAAATGAAGGTTTTTATAAGCATTATATAAATTGCTTTATTATTTGTAGATGTTCTTGTGGCATTAACAGATACTGTAACCATGGCAGTAATTTATTAACTATAGACTAATACATTAACTATACTAAGTATAGACTACAGTCTATAAACCATAGGTGAACTATTAACAATTAACTTCAGACTAATTTATTAAC
The DNA here is from genome assembly GCF_000690835.1 of Fulmarus glacialis. NCBI lineage: Eukaryota > Metazoa > Chordata > Aves > Procellariiformes > Procellariidae > Fulmarus > Fulmarus glacialis. The sequence continues at coordinate 27,698 of NW_009203669.1, read as the reverse complement.
TATATTGACAATTATCTGTTATATATCCATTTCTGTCTAATCTCATGTACTGAACAGATAATCCCTCAACAAGCTTTGGATTTAAATTTTGCAAAACCTCTTGCAAGTTGCAGCATTTAACATTGTCCCCTCGCAACTACTAGCAAAATTACAAAATAAGTGGCAGAATATCTCTAACCATAAAAAACCAAACCCCCACATTTATAAACTAAAAATCCCACACCTATGTGCATAGATAGATGAAAAGCGTCTACAGCACTCCTGTACAAACGGTGCCCCCAAATAATATGCCAATTCAAAGCTTGTATCTGATTCAGGTGCAATCCCTTTAAACCAGGTGTGGGCTCTGATGAGCACACTGACCATGCTTGATAATTCACGCCTCTGATGACTAGTATGGATGACCTTATTTTAAAGGCGTGGCATGTTCATTTCCACGTGGAAAGCACCAGCAACACCTGTGGGTGAAATGTTGTGAGAAGGAGGTATCTTAGGTGAAGAAGTTTGACCTCTTGAGGAAATGGCACTGAGAGGGGTAAAACTGGGGGACTGAGAGGGAGTTAGGTCATTAGTGTCAAAAGCGTGGCTTATTATCCTGACCGATGTGGTCTTGCTGTTTCGCAGTCTTTCCCTGTTTGTGCCTATTTGTAGCTCATTGTCTCTTACTTCCATTTTTATCTCTTGACCTTGATTTTTACTATGTGCTTCATCCAGCATTGCACATGGTGTGGATCCATGAAAGAGACTCCAGGGCACGGGCTTTATACAAGTAATCCCTGACAGCAGAAGACTAACATCTTTGCTGATTGAAAACACTGCCAAGCCCTGAGAAATCAGTGTCAGGCCAGAGGACCCCTTGGCTGTCACCCCAACATGCACCCCTGCAATGGTTTCTTTCCTGATTGCAAAAGGAGATGCAGGATAATCAGGCCTTTAACCTCACTGGTCTCTGGATGGTGTCTCCACCATAAATACTAGGATCAATGAGGAAGTCTATGAATTACCACTTAAGAGCGAAAAAAAAAACCCAGGCAAATAAATGCAAATCATACAACTAACACAGATTTTGGACCTACAGGTATATTTCAATACTCCTGTGACTATTCCTAAATCGAAAAGTGGCTTTTTTTCTGGCTTTTCAAGCAGTTCTGCTGCTGCATTGTGATGGCAGCTGCTGAACAAACTTCTGAAATAGCAATACATTAACACTTCCAGCACAGCTCACTAATGACTGAGGAGCTCTGAAGAAAAAATAATTTTTTTTTCCTTTTTCTGGCTATGCTGTTTGCCAAACCTGTATTCTCAAACAGGTAGTTAAGTGTACTTCAACTGGACAAAGAGTCCTAAGAAACACATACTCAGCTTCACTTCCTGACATGCTCTGAATTGCTTTTAGTTCCTTATTTCTGTACAAACACACCTAGTGGCTAAATTAGAGGATACGAGCTACAGTAAATTAGAGAGCATGTTTGGACTCACAGGCCCGCTACTCATAGTCAGATTGCTTTGAAACATTTCCAGGTTTTCCCTTCTTGGTCTGCATTTTCTTTTTCAAACGGCCCTTTCGCCTTTCTATTTATGCCTCCCTGTTCCCTTTCAGCACCTCAGCAGCCCCTCTTACATTGCAGGAGGGAGCACAGAACAAACGTCCTCCATTTGAAAAAGTAAAATAAAAAGGCATCCAGCTGCTTTCCTGCTCTGCCTTCTCCCTCTGTTCCCCAACCCTCTCCATCACCCTCCCCACAACCTGCAATTTTGCTCTTTTCTCCCAAGGTCTGTCTCCGCTGGCACGTGCACAGCATTTACAGCAGGTTTGGCAGGCGGGAGGGCTCCGGCCACGGCTGCTGGACTTGGCTGGCACGTGCCACCACCAGACCCCTCAGCACTTGTGGTGGGACCAGCAGCGAGGAGGGGCAGGGAGAGACACGCAGCCTCTTTGCTTCTGTCCAGACTCATGTTGCAACCACACGTCCAAGCATAGCCCAGTGCAGGTCCCCCGGCGCATCCCTCGGCAGCGGTGCTTCCTCCGCTCGGTCACCTGCGCTCAGCCGGGTGGTTTGGAGCCATCCATCCACTCTGTGTTCACAGCACACGTGAAACTGCTAGCTTTTCTGAACCCCCAGTAAAAAGCTGCACAGCAGAAATACAGAAAATGGCACTAGAAGTCCAAATTTGAGAAGCAGCCTCTGGACATTATATGGAATTCTTGTTACAGGATACAGTAAAAATATCTGTTTTAAATGGTTGTTAGCCAGATTGACTTTAACAGAAATGCAATTTCTGTTAAAAAAAAAAAAGTAACATGTAGTCTTTATAGCTCATGCCTTTAAAATATTTTTTCCCATGGCCAAATGTAGAATAAAGACATATAAATAAATATCTTTATGCATATTGCCACTATGGAAACTTCTCTAAAAACACCAGGCAAAAATATTCTTATTGTCATTTTCAGCAGGCTTTGAGTCTGAGGTAAATTTTAAGATACTTTTTTTTGCAGGTCCTCAGCTATGCCAGAACACTAAATGCAGTTAGGGGTGTTCAAAGGCAATTTTCAGCATAGTCTCTTCCTAACACTGTGGGTACCTGAGGTCCGAACCAGACACAAGGTTATTTAGAACAGCCCTAAGACAGCTCTAGGTCACATTTGTTTGTACCCAGAAGTTTAAATATCAGAGACAGCCAGAAAATCATTAAATTTTGGCAAACTCCACTCCTATGACATTCTTCTCCATCAGCAGAAGCAGCTTTTCTCCGTGCCTTGTATCAAGAAGTTGCAAAGCAGGAAGATTTGAGCAGAGAAATCAAGCTCAAACTTGACCTCGGAAAAAATGTTGCCGAGCACTGTCGTCAGTCCACACAGAAACACTCTTGTTTTCATTTTAGACCACTACTGCAAAGAAGAGCTGTGCAAGTCCAGTACCTATGTGGAAGGACAATAAAAAAGAATCATTGACAGTCAAACACAAAGCTATGGTCTTGAAAACCATATGACAGAAATCTAGGAGGAAATTGAGAAATAAAACAAGCAGGTGTGGTCAATGGATATTAGTGGGGGGAATGGATTTTGTCAAAACTGAAAGTAATGGCACTTTTCCAAGAAATTATTTAAATCTATCTACCAGGACTGAAATGAGCAGTGGCACCACCAAACGGAGACCGCACTTTACAAAATGTGAATGCCACCTTGATCATTTCAAAGAATCAAGGCATGAAATTAGCAAAGGGCTCCAAGAATGGTTCCTAGCACAACAGATGTGCACTCATGTTTGTTAATAACAGGGTTTCCATGAGATAACTGCCAAATGGTAGCACTTCACATCTAGCTGCCAGCTCCAGACCCACAAATCAGCCTGCTACATGTCTAAGTGCTACCATCCACTGAGCTTCAAATTCACATGGGTCAACGGGCTGATGTGTAAGTGGTACCATCTGCATCCACTAAAGTGTTGCAGGAGCAAAACAGTTGAGAAATTAATGATACAAATAAGGTAGACGTAAGTAATTTATTAACCCTGTATCTGCAATCACATGTCTCCCTCTTAAAAAGTAACCCCTTCCTCACCAGCATGGTCTCTTGGATCCAGAGCTCCCAGGAGACTTGCAGATAGTGGAAGGTCTGCAAGCACTTGGGATGTAAAGAAACAAAGGAAAATACAGAAAACCCAAGAAGCTGACTGATGCTTAATAAATGTGTACATTCTGTACAGGAGAATAAAGTAGAAAAACCCGACAAACTGGTGGGTATATCCTTCTCACAGACCATCTCTTTGGGGCTAGGATTTCATGTCACCAGTGTCTTTGCCAATTGGATCTGATGATCATATTCCTTTTTTTTTCTCAGTTTCCTTAGTGCTCTCAAAAATAGCTATCAAACGAAATTACTTCGTAATTACATAGCAGGCTCATAAACTGCCCATAATGATAGTCTGTTATCCACTGCTTTCATAAGCATAGAGGTAACATTGCCATGTCACTGTGCCCTGTTCAAATACTTCACCCACGGTTGTTTGTATTTAGTTCATTGTCATATGAAAATTGAGATTTCATTGCCATGAGCTTGGAAACTTCTATTAAATCAGACTCCCTGGTCACCTTGAACTTCACCATAGCAGGAAAAAATTGTAGGTGAAGCAAGGTATTTTGCTCCACAGAGCTACTAATTGCCAGACACGAGAGTCCAGCAGACGTGCAAGTCCTGCTCATGGGCATACGATCCAAAACCGCTCATCCTTTTCTCAAGGACAGCAGGAGCAGAAGCAGGCTACCCTATATACATGCCTGATGGGATATGTAAAACCTGATGGGGCTTAGTTCAGGAGCCTTCCTCTGCCTGGATGAGGAAGAGTGAGAATAGGGCAGCAAACGAGCTGTGGCTGAGGACCAGTTTGGGGAAGTGACAACCTGATGTGCCTGGGAGGGACATGGGGCTCTGGAGGTGTTGGCACTCCCAGGTGGAGGGGGTGGGCAGGGGGGCTGCACAGCTGCACTGCCTGCTCCCGCACATCTGGGCGGGGAGATGTGAAGGGCTCTGCGCTCACTTCTTTGAAGCCGACTCAAATTAAAAACATATAGGAGGCTGTGCCACTTTTCCTGTGAGAGGACGGAGGTCAGAAGAAAATGGGGGGGAGAGGAAAGTGAAAGGAGAGAGCGGGTCTCTGTTGACCCCCGAACCTCTCCTTCTTGGTTTTCAATGCTCTTTCCTCAATTTCTGAGAAGGGTGTATTAAAAAAGGGGAAGGAAAACAAGAACAAAGATGAAAAGCAGATTTTTCTTTGTTTTTTTGAAAAGTTAAGAGAAGTGAAAGGTTACATTGTCTTTTTCTAAAACGGGAAAAAGGAATGTTTTCCTGAATTTGAAGTGCTTTCATAAAACAAAGAGTTTTGGCAAAGCTGCAGTTCTCAAAGATGCTTTTGGACAAAAAATATTCACAAGCTTTAATAGTAATCCAAAATTTCAACACCTATAGCTAACACTCTCTCCCACATGGGCTGTGGCAAGGGGGACAAGAGCTGGGGAATCACTAATAAGCTGGACCCAGAGATGGACCCCTTGCAAAACCTGCTCCCCATCGCACAACATGAAACAACATGCTTAAATCAGAGAGGACACTGTGGGAGAGGGATGCTTAGCTGTGGGCTGGGTACTGAGCCTGTTTCTCCGGCATGCAGCTATGTGCACTGGGCATGACCTGCCAGCAGCAGCGTCTCCCTGAAACTAGAACAACAATGCAACTCCGTCCTCTCCTCTCTGCTGTGGAGGTAGGGTCATTCAGTAATTACTGGCTACTTTACATGAAACAGAGGAGCAGGAAAGGATCCTGATTGTTTCTTTTCTTCTCGTTGCGGATAAAGCCTGCACTCTAGTGGATTGTCTCTATAGGAAAGTGTAATCTATTTATTGATTTGCGGGATATAGACTGGATTTCCAGAAATGCTGGGCTCTGGTCTAGCTCCACCTCTTGAGGGCTGTGAGGACAGCAAAGACCAATGGACGACAAATGCCTTTTAAAGTCTTACCCCCACCCGAACCCCAGGTTCTCCAGAGAATATCGGAGATTTTGATTGTTCTAGTGTCCTGGGCTGTGCATTGGGGACTGATTAGGTGTAGATAGCTGTTCATAGTTACACACAAAAAGGCAGTTTTCCATTGATTACTCAGCTAAGGAGGCTGAGGAGTATAATTCATTCTAGCAGAAATATTACACATAATAGACTAGTTCTTTCGCTATCCTGGTTATGAATAGCTCCTCTCAAGTTCATGGAGTCCGACTGATAAAAAACAGATGAGGATCTGGTCCACCATGCTCATTGAAACATACCCCTGATTAGACCCAGGCAAATCACTCATACTAAAATATTTGTTTGACACTTGCAATTTGCTTGTTATGCAGTTTGAAGTCTCCTTCTGGCAAATTTCCACACTGAAGTAGCAAGGCTCGCTATTTAAGGGTCTGGTTTGAAACCAAGGATGTCAACGTAACTCTTTCTGTTGACTCCACAAGGCTTTGGAACAAGTTCTAAGCCCCTCCTCGTTCATGGAGGGTTCATGCCTATGCTTAATGGTAAACATGTTAGGTTTAAAAAGCACTGAGGATACTAGGAAGTAAACATGCTCTTTGCTTTAGGCTTGTCCCTAAGTCCTTTGCCAAATCTGGGCTTAAAATATTTACTAATACAATGGGGAGCTGGAGACAGTCAAAGTGAATTTGTTTTAAAATCTGAATGCTTGAGGAACCTTTATTATACTGTCTCTTCAGCTCTTACTGCTGCCTAAACCGCAATGTCAGGCATGAATAATGGGGGCCAAGAGCTAAGTGTTGTACTATTAAGCATCATAGGAAATGTTTCCCTGTGTGCACTTAATTTCCATCAAAAAGTGGGCAGGAACAATACTATTTTCATAGTATAGAGGTCTTAGTGGCAGAGGTAACCCCAATTCCATCTTCCAACACTTCAACCCTGGGACAAGCAAAAGGCATTCTCAACAACCAATATCCTGTTTGTTTGTTTGTTTGAACATATGCAATCACATACTTTCCTTCTGTGCATGATGTTTCTTTCAGAAAGAAACAGAAGACTGTTTCTTTCCCCCAGCATCTTCAAAGCCTGCCATCCATCCTCAGCTGAATTAAATAGAGGGTGTCTCTCCATTCCTGCAGGTTTGATGAAAAGAGGCACCACATAGAAGCAAAAAAGCTCTACTCACTCCCCCTTTTCCCAAACCTAGTTTGCCCCCTTCCCCCCATCCCTCAGACAGTGGGGAGTCATCAGCGAACAGTCATTCTGAGCATCCACATGCACAGAAAAACTAAACAGAGGTCATGTTTTATTTGTCAAAGGTTCTTTGTCACCTGGAGTCTCATGTGTCTGTCTAACAAGGCTTGTGCTTAGATTTAGGCTTCCCTGCAGATGGGTCATGCAAAATACCTGTCCTCCATGTAGACCTTAGTATTTCATACAGCATGAGCTGTACAGTAGTTCTGATGATAGGATTTAGGCAAAAAGTCAAAATGTGTAAAACAGAAATAGCCTGAAAGGGAGGCTACTGGAGATTAGCTCCTGTGCTTATGAGCTAGCTACTTCACGTTGCTTCAGAATGTAGATTCTGCACCTGATAACAGCAGGTTAAAACTTGAGACAAGTTGGACATGACTGGAAATACAAATATCAAAAATGAGGTCAACATGAATTGCCGGAGATCATGCCACACAAAGTGTGCTGCTTCTTCACCAACTCGGCTTTTCCTTATGCCACTCAAGGTTTTGAAACAGCTCTTATTTGGAAGTTTTCTGCTGATATAGTATAGTGTCGAATTCTTCCAAGCTCCAAGGACTCAATGGCTATTGAAAATTTACATTTGAGATGTCCCCATCTTGCTTTATGATATATAAACAGCTGGATTGTGTCAACTCTAATAATTAGGATAACCAGAGGCTTTTGTATTTAAATTTGACAGATCTCTGCCAACAGTAACACTACCAAAACTATAGCACCTAATGCTGAAAAAAGGAAATTGTAGCAGAAATGTAAATGAAGGCAACGTTTAACAGATGACATGCTGCACTGACTATTTATGTCATCCTCAGACTAAATACAGCAGCCTGTCTTTCTTAATGATCTGGCTTCTTCTATTTAACAGAATTTGAATGTTCGTTTGTTGTTGTAACCTGACCTCTCCAGTATTAATTTTCTCTCAGCTCCACGGAGCTAGGGGGAACCTCAGAATTGTGCTGCTGACAAGCGCTACCGTGGTCACTGCGGGGAGCCAGGAATTCAAGGAGCAAAGTCGATGTAATCTGCTTGTATCTGGCTCGGTGCAATTTCCAGTTGCTTTATGCAAAGCCAGTCATTGTTTGCAATTCATCAACTACAAAAACAGGGCTGAGAGGCACAGGCAGGTCAGTGTCCCAAACAAGATGGACTGTGTTTTAAATTAGAAGTGTTGAGCCCATTATCAGTGATGCTCCAGGTTCTCACTCAACTGATAACAGAATCAGCCGCCACTACACATTTTCTCAAACTTTGAATGACTGCTTGTCCCCATCAAGTAAATGTAACTGTTTAAGCAACTCTGTAAGACTTTTCCCCCGATATTAATGTTTCCTATCCTTGATCTCTTGGCTCAAAACAGGTAATTAGAGATAATTTTTCTGAAGCTGGAAATACTCCTTTTCTTCTTCCTTCCATTCCTTGCTGCCAAATAACTCCAGCTGATGTTAAATGGTTTGCACATGGTGTACATGGGCTCTTTAAAATACGTTGCCAAGCTGCAGGTAGACTTCAGGTATGTGGGCCAACTTGCCTTTTATCTTCATTCTAATGTTGTGACATGGTTTGATAATGCCATAAACTCTGGGATCTTCTGCTGTGTAATGATTCCCCGTCAGAAACCAGCAAGTTTTCCAGTGCCATTTTCAAGGATCCATCATCAGACCTACAGTATCTTCGAAGAGGAAATACTCCTTGGAGCCCTCTTGGAGGCTGGATGCCCACCAGCTTTGGAGATCAGCTGGCATTATTTTTGAGCAGAAGAAGCACCAGGGTGCTGGCCCCTGACAACATGAGGCTGGCACATCTCGTGCAGTAATTGACAGCAGATGGGGATATGCTGCACAGGCCCTTTGTGAGGCTGTCTGGATGCTCTGCTCCAGCGCGTGGCAAGATTTGAGCAAGACAGGGCTGAGCGCTGCATGCTAGGACTGCAAACACAGGGGCGAGTGGTGGAGGAGGGTATGTCTGCTCTCCTGTTGCTCCTGTTCACACCGTCTCTTCGCTACAGACAGGCCATAAGCACCACTAGGGAATACATTACTTGCAGATGGGTATTTTCTGAAAATTAACAGAGACAAGCTCATGTATAATTCTGAGCAGAGCCAAAGCTTTTCAAAAATTCTTACTTTTGTAAAAATTATGTGCAACAACTTCCCGCTTCACTGTCATAAACAAGAGAAAAATTAAATCATAGAATCACAGAATGGTTTGGGTTGGAAGGGACCTTTAAAGGTCATCTAGTCCAACTCCCCTGCCATGGGCAGGGACATCTTCAACTAGATCAGGTTGCTGAGAGCCCCGTCCAACCTAACTTTGAATGTTTCCAGGGATGGGGCATCTACCACCTCTCTGGGCAACCTGTTCCAGTGTTTCACCACCCTCATCATAAAAAATTTCTTCCTTATATCTAGTCTAAATCTACCCTCTTTCAGTTTAAAACCATTACCCCTTGTCCTGTCACAACAGGTCCTACTAAAAAGTTTGTCCCCATCTTTCTTATAAGCCCTCTTTAAGTACTACAAGGCCACAATAAGGTCTCCCCGAAGCCTTCTCTTCTCCAGGCTGAAGAATCTCAACTGTCTCAGCCTTTCTTCATAGGAGAGGTGTTCCGTCCCCTGGTCATTTTCATGGCCCTCCTCTGGACCCGCTCCAACAGGCCCATGTCTTTCTTGTGCTGGGGGCTCCAGAGCTGACAAACCTTATTTTCAGTATAAACCAATACAATTTTTGATTTGGGTATTTCAGTTTTACAACAAAACTTCAGTTGGTTTTTTTTTAGAAACAAAACCAGAAAGAATCCCATTTCATTCAACAGCTGTTTTCTCTCAAGGAAAATTATCAGAAGTTTCCAGTCAGCTTGTGGTGTTGGTGGATGATACTATTCAGAAAACTAATGATGTGGATTAGGAATCCTTATTGATATCATTCCTTATAATTCTGCCCAAAATATCAGGTGAAACCATTGTTATCAGCATATTATGAGAAGAGTTTGCTGATCTCTGACCAATGCATTTTGTCTTGCTTGTATGAAGGCTTTAAACAGCACAGGGTAGTCTCTTCCCACTGTAAACAATACGGTGAGGATCTTATGTTGGCTGAGACTCCAAGTATTTCTATAATATATTATAAAATGCTGTTATAATACAAATAAGTGCTTTTCAACATGGGGAAAGCTTCCATTCAGCTGGAAGGAGATGTGCTGCTCTAGTTGGAGGCTATCTCCAAGCAATCCCATCTGATGAGGTGGGACTGCCCGTGAGGGATGTTTTCTGGACCTTGGTCTTGCAACATGAGGACCAGCTACTAGTTTCTCTGAACATAAGCTCATGGTCGCAATGCAGTAGAAGGGGAGGACTGGAAATAGTGTTTTGGCATTCGTGACCTTTAACTTGCTTTTTGTCAGTTTTGCAATTTATTATAGAGGGCATACAAACACACCACCACCAGTCTTCTGACTGTTGTTCCAGCTCTCAAAATGCTTGTTTTAAGCACAGAATAATTTCCCATCAATCTTGCTTTCTCAGCAAATCTTGCCTCATTCTCAAAGCTGATTTTTTCCTTCCTGGGGAGAAGAAACCCCTTCCCAAAGAGCTAGCATAAAACCTATGCATGAGTACCATGCCACTTCTGTCTTTAAATGTAGCTTTTTGTTAGTTGGGACTTAGGTGTCTTGTGGGTCTTCCCGGGTAGCAGTGACTCCTGCAAACATGCAGTGGCGAGCAGGCTGTCTCTGGCAAACTGTCAAGTGGAGACTTTGCAGGTACACATGAGAAAATAAAGCAAAGCTCTAGAGATATTAAGGAATTTTTTAAGACATGATGAAAGCAGTATGTCCTGATGCTGTGGTGAAGCAAAATCCCTGTTCTTCGAGTGAGAAGAGGACGCGTGCTCGGGCTCAGGGCTGAGCTCCCAGGTGATGCCCATGCCAGTGGTCTGCAGGCTGGGGCTTAAAATCTCATGGCTCTCAGACTAAGGGATGGGAGGAGACAATTAAAGAGATGCCACTGTTGCTATGACAATACTTTTTTCTCCTGCTGCTGCTGGTCTCCTGTCCAGGAAGAAATGCCCAGTAAAGTTACATACAAGTTATATACTTAGAAGAATTGTTTATTGGTTACGGTCAGGGCCAACTGGAGAAAATCAGCAGCTCCCTAAAACAGCCCTTTACTTCCTCTGACTGCTCTCTCTGAGCTGCACACAAGACACAGTTTGCAGTGGAGGGGGGAGGAGGAGGAAGAGATAATCAGAAGCACATGTAGGCATTAACTACAGATTTGCTGAAGCTTTTTGTAGGCAGCGGTTCGGGGAGACTGCCTGGCTAGAGGAGAGAGACGAGAAAAATAGCTCAGCATCGCTGAAGCTTAAGGACTTGTCTCTTCCCCCACACACAGCAGCATGGTACAATTTGCTACCAGGGCAGCGCCAAACCCAGCACCAGCCCTGGTCTGTGGCTGGGCACGGGGCACTGCTCAGGGAACGCCATAGCATTCATTTTTGGGGAAGAAGCTGGCTCTGCTGATTGCTTTGCAACAGTCTTGCAGGCTAGTTTCCAACGCAGCCTAATATGATATTTAGACTGGATTTACACTTTGTCTCACCACCTGCACAAAGTAGCCGAGGGCTAATCTGTGAGGCATCAAGAGAGTTAGTGAGAGGACGGCAACTGGGACAAAGCTCCTTCCATCCCTTTGCTTTTAATTCTCATTTAGAAGTAAAATCTCTGGACAGGGATTGTCTACCACCTTGTGCTGGCATGGCTTGGGTTTCCACTGGGGAAATGCAGTTTATACCTATGGTATAAACAATCATTGAAAATTTCTCCTCCTTTTACTTCCAGAGTCAAGCAAAGGCAAGGCAAGTCTTTCCTCTCCCAGCCCCGCTAATGAGAAAACACTTGGGCAACCACTGGTGACTGCCAATGGGAATGCTAAACACACCTCTCATCTTCTTTCAGGAGAGGTATTTGGTGACTTTGTTCACCCGTAGGTATTTGGATACCAGTCTGTTAGGTATTTTGATACTGGCCCATCTGCTAAAGGAATATTTCTCCCAATTCCCTTGGTTTTTAATGTAGAACATCTGTGTCTTCTTTCCTGAAATAGTTTGTCTTTTTTTTCCTTAAAGTAAATTGATGAATGAAATGTCTGCTTTGTTCTTGAGTTTACTTTACTGCTGTCCAAAACCTTTGCAGACACCTTAGCACACGTACAGCAAATAATCCCAGGTTCTCACACACACAAACACACACGCAGGCCCATGCACACGCACACAAAATCATTACAATTCATTTCATCTGAACAGAGTGTCTCATCTTGGACTTCAGTTTCAACCAAATGACCCGATGAACTGTAGATTACCTGAGTCAGACAGCTTGTCTGACCGACTGCAAGTAATTTTCCTGTTACTGAGAATGCCCTTGGGCCTCTGCATCTTCTCATAGAAAAACTGTTTCCATCTGCATAAAAATGTTGACTTTTGACAGATTTCTCCTTTGGACACCGTCTGAAGAAGACTGGTGAATATTAGAGCATCCTGCATTCCTCATCTAGCAGTAGTATACTTCCAAAAGAGTCAAGTTGAAAAGTCTTGGTAAAAATCTTCTAATTACAAAAAATCTTTTTATATACTTTCCTCTACTAAACTGAAGCCTGAGGCCAACAGCAAGGTTCAATGGAAAATAGTCCTCTGCTGATTTCTTAAGGCTTTGGGGCATGCTTTGAGATGTTCTCTTAGCTGATATTACAGGGGATGAGGTTGCCCGTGAAAACAACAGGGAAAATGAGAGGCAGCTCAGTTGTGTGCTTCTTTTATTCTGCTTCTGACCCATCTAACTTGGGGAACTATTCTGGAGTACTCAAGAAACGCAGGGTTAAACCAAATGAACTAACTAGTGCTTTTCTTTCAACTAAAGGAACAATCCTTCTTGACTTTTTTCAACCCTACCCAATCCTTGAGGATGAAATCGCGATCATTAAATCAAGAGGTCTTCGTCTCTTTGTTAGCCTTTGTTTTTTACCTCAGCAGGCAAATTTTACAAGTACGACCACTTCACAGAATGAAATATCACACATCCTAGAAACACAAAAAACTTTCACATTTGTAAGTCCTGATAAGAAGTACTGTAAATGAAATTTTAACAAGATAACCAGTGTTTTGCTTTCCATTAATCCGTGAAGCACCTCCCTCTGGGATAGCTTTGGAATTGAAAATGCATTACTGCACATTTCATTAGTACCACGTGCTTTCCCTCAGTAAAAAGAGCTTCTGTCCTACAAGCCTTTTGGCACAGGGATCCAAGCTGGGCAGCTGTAGTAAAAGCAGCCCACGGGTTTCCTTCTGTCTGCCCTCGATAGCAACCCTGAAAGGCACTGAGAGGGGACATTGCAGCATCAGGTTGGACACATCAGGAGATAGTTTTGCTACATGGGTTCACACATAACAAAATATTGTTCAGCTGAGAAGATAATTATAAATAATTAGAATTGGTTTAATACTGGAACCACTTGCTACAAAAGACAGTGCAGAAATTCATAGATTTTGAAGGTCAAACAGGACCACATGATCATCTTTATTGGCTTTCAACATAATATCAAACATAGAACTCGATGGACACTAACAGTAGACTAATAAATTGTTTTTGAGGAAAAAAAAATATTTTTGCAGGATTAAACCTATCTTGAAGCAATACAAAAGTTATCGCACTAGTCTTCATTATTCATGCCTTCATTACATCTCGGTAATCAAGTGCTTTATTTCTAGATTTATTACATTTTAGCTTGCCATACTGGCTAGTCCCCACCTATAATTCACCCATGCCTGAAAAAAACAGAGGAAATGCAGGAGGTTACACAGACACTGAAATTAGCAGGGGCATTCAAACTGCTTTGCAGAGGAGTTATATGGCCCATTTCATAATTTCCTGCACTAGTTTGGAATGGGTCCTGCAGACACACAGCTGGGCTGTATTTCAATAATTAAAGGAGCAGGGCACGATTAACCTTTACTGGCTCAGAAACTGATTCCCAGAGGCATCAGTTGCTTGTCTCTGAAAGCAATAGCTTTGCACACCAGAGTGTTGTGGGCATGAGGGTACGTGTGTGTTGACTCGTTTTTTGTCCCGGAAGCCAGACGCTCAGCAGGTTTCTGTCAGAAAAGTTCTCCTGAAGACAATGCCACATTTGTCCCTGCACTGTCATGTTTATTTTAAAATAGAAAGAAGATCTGGGGCACAACAAACAACCTTTTTTTCTAAACCCAAGCTACCTGGACTTTTCCACACAGGCTTATTGCTATTTGACTAATGTTAATCTAAAGGGAGCATCATATACAGCATAGCAAAATCCTTGCTCCAACATTATGTCAAGTTCTCAGCAACAAACTTCCTAATTGCTAAGTATTTCCTGGCAGATTCAAATAACCAGAAAGGTGGGCATTTATAAAGCACATTTTAGGCAAGGTATCCCATAGGCAGAGCAGATTTACAACATACAAGCTAGACAGTGGGTTAGTTCCTCCCAGACATGGTTGTAGAGACTCCGGACAAACTGCCTGCTGACTTCAGCAGAGTTTTCTAGGGCCTTACATCAAGTTCAAGCACTCTGAACAGCAGGAAAGCACCCTTCAGGGTTTGCACTTTCAAGCCTTCTTGTCAGATACTGCTATTTCTGGCATTTCTTACACAGTTTGTACACCACAAGAACCAAATACTCAAGGAAGCATTGATGATTTGGCTAGAAGTGGTGAAGCTTAGCCCACGTCTGTAAGTATTTTCCAAATTTTGCATATTTTTCAATGGAGAAAGGCTTAAAATTTGTACATCCAAACCTATACAGAGGAAGTCAATTTAGTAGTATATCACTGCCAATTTATTGAAGAGAAGTTATTAAATTAAACTACACTAAGCTTAAGGATTTATACTTGGAAAGCAGAGTAGGTTTCTTGC
>NW_009203669.1:3090-12955 GCF_000690835.1 Fulmarus glacialis | reverse complement strand
GCCCCGTCGTCTCTTTCCATCTCTCCTCAGCACAGACTCTGACCCAGCTTGGAAGTTGGTTATAAATCAAACCTACAGCTGCTTTGTGTATCACATGATGCCTGGACTAACTGGTACAAAGTGGTATTAATCGTGCTTCTGCTTTTGTGAAGAGCATCAGCAGAGATAATTTTGTCATCTAAAACATCTTGATTGCTGTAACAAAGAGCTGAAAAATCTGGAGTAGGTTTTTGAATGTTCAAGAGAAGGTTTCAGGGGAATAATGTCACGTTCAGTTCCAGTGAGTTAAAAAGGCTATGAAGCAAGTTTATCTATCTCCTAGGAGTTTATCTAACTCCTAGAAAGAAACAAACAAAACCAACCTACAAACCTTTTTTCAGAGTAAGATAGAATTCACATATGTAAATATAGCCTGTAGATATTTATATGGCCGAAAAAAAGTAACCACATATAGGACCTGAAGTGACAACAAAATAGTCTTGTATATGACTTATTGTGAGTAAGTTTATCAAGATTTGACCACAGTTGATGAAAGGTTTGCATATAAACAGAAAGGAAAAAAAAAATTACCAAAACAACCACTTCACCACAGGAAAAATGTGTTATGATGGTAACACTCTGCTTGCTGTCCAGTGTTGTGCAAATCTCTTGTAATGTTACTCTTATGTTTTGTGTATCTAAATACTTCGCAAGGGTTGAACATCTTTTGGTTTTCTCAGAGTGGAGTCCAATAAAACGTTCACATGGAAGCCGAACAAGAAAACTATGTTATTGGAAAGTCAAGCTTGCAAATTTGAAAATAAATATGCCCGTCAATACAGAAGCAAAATTTCCAAAGCGGGATCTTATTCATTGCTTTGCATAGTATAATTCTTTTTGTCATTGCTTAGGATGTTAATTATATAACTTTGTGTAGATGCATAAAGTTCAACTATTGGTAGCTCTGTTTTTTTTTTTTTACTTTTCTTACTGATAATTTGCAAACTTTAAAGTAAACTAACACAGCTATGCATGTCTTGAACCAGAAAATACAAAAAACAAAATAGATGAAAACCCAAAGCCTGATGTATGGCCCACAGTTCATTTGTAAAGATCAAGAGCTACAACAGTCTGTTCCCTTACTCAGAAGAAGGGCCTCTCTGAGAGTGGGCAACGCCTGATGTGGCTTAGACAGGGGAAGTGTGTGCATGCCAAGGACCCTGAAGTCACTGCTTACTTCAAAGCTGTAACTTGAGCTTCCCCAGTGACTTCGCAATAAATCAAATAAACCAGGCTGAGGGAGCACAGGAGGCAGAGCAGGCAAGTGAAAGAGATGGGGGAAAAGAAAGTGCTGTGACAATGAAATGTCCAGGAGACAAAGCTGTCCTGCTACGGGTACCCAGTCAAAAAATGCAAAATTTTAGCTGTTGGCTTGAATGGTGCTTCTTTCTTCATTCAAAGAATTGAACCGCGGCATCCCCAAATACAGGGATACAAATACTCACAGAGCTTAGGAGCAATGTGGGCCATGCTGTGTAAACTTCCTCACACGCGATTTCTTCCCAGTCACATAGTTTTGAGAGTTTTATTTTTTTAAGTCATGCAAGCAGGTATCACACAGAGTCTAGCAACTAGCTTCTTATCGGTGACATTCATTGCAGCCTAGGTGTCCAGAAGTCCAACAACAGAAATGCACAGTGGAGGAGGACACAGGAGAAGCTGACTGAGCTACGTGAGTTTTGAGGACCATGGACCTCTCTTACCTAAGACCAGATCTTGGAGCCCTACTCCCCTAGAAGTGGAGCATTGAACTTGGATTTATAGATGATTGTTGCAAACTAAGACAGTATATAAATTTACTGCGTCTGTAGCTTCCTGTTAGCCATCTGTGAGGATGCTCTTACCCTTCAATAAGCACGAGAAGAAACGTATCTTACCCTTGACTGAAGAAAGTTTAAGCTTACATACATACACTGCAGAATAAGAGCAGTTGCTCAACAACAACTGAGGCCGAAACATCTATTCAAACTACTTTGTACTTGCAGGTAATCAAACGCTCCAGGAAGATTCCTTATTTTGTTGTACTGAATAGAGTTGGTTGAATAATCTAAGGTGGGTACTTACCTGGCCTATAAAAACACATACCAATTGTTTAGAGTATTTTGTCTCCCAAACTTCCTGTGAGGTTGACAACTCGTATTATCACTATTTTATTCATCAGGAATGACACTGGTGTCATTTGAGGGACAGAAGAATCCTGGATCCACTGAAGTTAAAGGATGCTTTTGACCCAAGGAGAAGTCAACAAGTTCCTTGAAGCAATGCAGGAAGCTAGAGGGGGAACAGCGATTACAACAGCTTTGCTCACCAAGCAAGCTGTTGCCTTAATCACTCGTTGTTTTTGCATCTCTACAATTGTCCTTAAAGATACATTTGTAAAATCCATCTTATGACACCATGCAGCCATTTCTGTTTTCCTTTACACATACAGAAATATTGTGATTTCTACTTATACGAGTGTCTAGGACTGACACTTGTGAGCAAAAAAGTTACCATTGCTCACTACTGGCTATTTGTCATTCCCATATATACAAAGTTTGTCAGTTAGTCAGGAAACAGACCCAGCTCCCTGTCACTTAGGTAGGCAATAGCACACATAAAGTCGCTTTGCGGTAGTTCATATCATGTCTGATATGATTTGCAAAATGTGACTTATTCAGAGAATAAGGGCAACTATTGATAATGAATGGATTTCAAATAATACCTTTCCTATACATTTTCAATAAACAAAGTGGGACAAATCTGCTCAACAGTTATTAAATGTCAGCTGCACAACATATACAAGAAAACTGAGCTTTACCAGAATTTTGATACCATTTTCCTTTTCATAGCTTCTGTAGGAGCACTGGCAAAGCAATTTTCTTGAAACAAAAATACTCTAATAGAGCAAAAATATTCTGGGTTTAACTCAACTGAAATGAACTTCTGCAATCTTTTCAGGGTTCACAATCAATGTCTCCTTGTTCAAGAGACAAGCTAAATGCTCTAGAGCATTCATGACAAGCAGGCTTATTCATCATGCATTCATCTTTCCCCTAGTGAATCTTAGCCTGTACCTCCACGCTGCTGTGACACCCCAAACATAAGGCTACAAGCTGACAAAGCTGACCCATGTGAATTCACTTTGTTTTTTGAAAACTGAACCTTGCAGATCATGCAAGGGAATAGTTAGTTCAAGGGGAGCTAGTTTTGCAAAGAGACCAGCCCTACAGGCTTCACTGATCTTTCCAGATGGAAGACATGATGAGAAAGGTTTAGTAACTACAACTTAGTTGCAAAAATTAGTAAGGATGTTGGGGGAAGGAGAGTCTGGAGATCATAAACACATCACTACTGAGTGCTAGGAAAAAGAAAGAGAGTAATGAGTGGGTAGGCAGTAAATTATTAAGCTATAGTTCAGCAAATCTAGACAGGGAAATTAAGTAGGGAAGGAGTAAAATTCTTAAGGATTTATTTTATTGACTAGTTTCCAACTTAGAAGAAGGTTAGAACTTTCCTCTTAATTCGGGGGCAAAGGTTATAGCTGGTCCTCTTCTTTGCAAGGGATTGCTGATGTGTGTTATTGATCACCACCTTCTTCAATACTGTTACAAACCTTGGTGGACCTGCATAGCACAGTGATGATTGAAAAAGATCACTAGCACCTGATGACTGGCTAAAAACTCAGCATTACCTACAGCTGCGCAAGGTGACTACTGCTGCTCTAGACATGAACAATGCAGGCATCAAGAGACGCAGGATCCAGGGCACTCCCAGGCACCATCCCATGTGAAAGAAGGAAAGCGATACCATCAGAGAGAGTATGTTGTCCTAATCCCAGCCACTGGCCAAAACACCTGTCCAAGAGAAGTGGGGTTGACTGGCTGCAGCCTGTGAGCTGCTGACCTACACTGACTGAGAAGTCACTTGTGGTTACACCAGATGTGTTGCTTTTTAAAGATCAAAGGGATTTTTGTGGGGTGGGAGATGTTTTTCACTTCCTGTTAGCAAATGACAGTGGAAATTCCCTCCTTGGACATCAATAGCAAAATTGGAAGCTGTCTGGACAGTTGCAATGAATGGCCAGCAGGCCTTCCCAGCTTCCTTGACTCACTTAGCCCAGGTGGCTGAGATATTGTTCAGCGAGAAGGAGGCCTGGAGACTCAATTTTCATAATAGTGACCCCTCTACACTTCTTCTGATGCACATTCACTTCCAGAAGACAATGCCATGTTCACCAGTGCTTGTGTATGCATCTCCATGAACCCTAACACTGATCTGGCTGGAGCTGCACCATCACTCATCTCTTCTAAATTCAGCAACCAGGGCACATTTCTGGGAACATACTCGTCCAACAAACAGCAGAAACCCTGCAACAAGGTTAATGAATCCTGCCAGTCAGCAAAAAAAAAGTGCTGAGACCCACACAGCTTTAGCAAGAGACTGCTGAGGGTGTCACAGCATGGCTCGAGATGAGCCCTGGCACACTGTGGCAAACCATGATCGAGTCTTAAAGATCGAGGTGACCACTCCAACCAACGTTCCTTGCCTCTTCAGTACAGCTCGCAGCCCTCTCTCCTCCTTCGCCACCCCACCATGCCAGCAGAAGGAAATTCAAGTCACACCCTGAGCCTCTTTAGAACAAAATCTGTTGTAGTAGTGAAAATCCATTTTTATAGCTTTTTAAAATAAGACACCGGATTTTGTATTGAATTGGCTGAGACATGCATTCTTTTTTGCTGAATGGATGCTAAATGCAGTAACTCCCAGCAGAGGAAGGGAGATGACAGTTCAGGGCAACTTTACAAACTTCTGCCCCCATATTCCTCTGATCTTATTTTTAGTGCCTTTAGTTCTCACATTTGCCTGTTCTCTTTTTTTTTTTTTTTTTGTTTTCTTTCCCTTTTTTCTTAAGTGGGTGGCATATTGCTTTCTTCTTATATGTTCAAATATTTAAAAATGCCTACATGATTTAGAAGCTCTAGGAAATGTTTCTCTGAGAGTGCATGGAGTATTAGCTGCTAAACAGCTACACTCACTTTCAAAATTGGTGTGGGACTTTTAAGTCAGTCATACCCATTTGGAGATGATTCCATGAAATCATATATTCAAGTAAAATAATCTAAAGCTTCTGAAAGGATTTGTGAAGAAAGAAATAACAAGCAACATATATAATAACAAGGTAGGAACTAGTGCTGAAATCAGCAGAAGGGAAAGAATATTTGGTCCAATTCCACCATTCATTTCAGGGAATAATTTTTAAATCTCAGCTCAATTTTTTAATGAAAGATAGTTGCAGGGAAGACTGACACCAGTTGTTCTTAGATGCCTGACATTTTGATGGGGGCTTTTACATGGTACAGCTAACTCTATGAGTCACAGTACTGAAATAAAACACAGAGAAAAATATTAATTTACTAGTGATTCTGAAGTTCTAAGTATTTTTGATAGTATTGTTTCACTGACTTAAGTGTTATTATGCTGCTGAGAGTAGAATTTTCTTTGGCAGATCTACTTGCTTCTTGCTGGTCAAAGTTAAGCTGAAGTCTACCCAATTAAAAAACAAAAAAAAACCCAAAAACCCACTGTTTCATGCTGCAGATAGAGTTTACAAATATTCTCAAAAATATCTTTTCCCAAAAGAAAGAAGTAAAACGTTGAGATTCTTTCTGACATACAGAAGAAGATGAATGGTTGAAAAAATAACTTAATCTGAATCTTCATTTTTATTTTAAAGCCAGGAATAAATTTTAAACCCAATTCTTAGTGAATTGAATTTAACATATTACAGCAGAATCCATCACCTGTCAAAGTACAGTGGGAACTCAGGAACCTAAGCCTCGATTTCAAAAACGTGTAAGTCTCCACCCAAGTGATTTTCAGTATAACTTAGGTGCTTGTAAACATTTTTCATGGAGCCACACAGGCTTAAATTTCACTGCTGCTCAGTGTGGTGGAAGCTTCTAATTTCTGAAAAACCAAGACTCTAAAAGGAGAAGTGGCCCAAGGACCTTTAATGACTTCCAACTTCAAGGTCTGACCTATGCGTGAGGATGGCTGGAATAGCTCCCATCACTCTCTTAAAGACAGCCAGCCACCCCAGAGAGAACACAGCCGCTTACGGAGCAGTCGACGCTCTGTCACGGTTTACGGGCCAGCACATGAAGGTAAATCAGCACCAGCTTCCACTCACTTTAAAGCTCCGTGCTGCCATGGGTAGTGCAGCTGCTTGCACAAACAGCTGAGCTGCCTCAGCAGCGGGGTGGCGTGTGCGGGTGGACAGCTGGGGCAGGAACTGCTGCAACCACCTCAGCGAAAATCAATGCTGTGCGCAGATTTGAGGCTTCGGGCACGCAGGAACACTTGTCCCACCTTTTTTGGTTTGTATTAAAAAGAAAACAAAACTTTTCTTCTTAACTGCTGTATTTCTACCCCGTTCTGAGTATCTATAGGACATGCTTTGTCATATGCAGCTCTAGGTAATCTAGGTGATAACAGTCTTGATATCAGGCTTTAACAAAGACAGACAACAGCTACCAGTTTAGTTCTGACTTTCTGTCCACTTTGTTAACTTATTGCAAAAAATGAATCAAAGCAAATGCTCATGGCTACCCCAATGAAAAATGGCCTGTTCAAAAACATTTCTATGGAGAAGCAGGCCTCCTCAAAAGTTTTTCAATGGGAAGTATACAATCACTCATTCTTACGCTGGGCAATGGCTTTGCTTCTAATCTTTGATCCTATTGTCCTCAGCTAATGAGAAGCAACATCCTGTTTGGAAAGGGTGGCAAGGGTTTATGTCATTGTCTTGTCTTGCAAAGCCCCATGAAGTTTTAAATCCTTAACAGGCTGAAAAGTGATGACACACGCGTTCAGAACAAGTTCTGTGCTGTTTTCTGTTTTAGTGACTGGGATTTCCCTTTCCATTCTTGTACATAGCTTACTTTCAAAAGAATAGAACTGGTGAGGTTTCGTTTACACAAAAAAAATTACTTTTAAGTAAATATGTATGTGCACAAGTGGACACATGCCAGTAGACCCAGTCATCACCATCATCTTAGGGCTGACATTTGAAAACTGGCCAAGAACTCCCACTGGCGATGACTGTCCTCAACAAGGTCCCAGGAGCCCAGCACCAGCCTGGAGTGAATTGTGGCCTCTCCTTCACCTGGTCTGCCCTAGGCATGCAAGTTTGCCCCCACTCTGCAGATCTCTTAAGCACTTCTTGAGTTTCCTGACCCAGTACTGAAAAACAGCCACTGAATCCTACCTGAGCTGTCACTGAGTCCTTCTGAAATGATGAATATGACAAAGAAGGATCATCCATGTTGTTTGTCCTCTTTGCCAGAGTGGATGCAGAATTGTCCTTGTATGAGATTTTGTGGGGAAAAAAAGAAAGAAAGAAAGAAAGAAAAAAAGTGGCTCCCTGATATTACATTTTCCCTGGAATTCTTTGCTTTGTAAAATGCAGACTGAAAAGGTTGCTGGCAGACAGGTTCTGCCCTGAGTTTCGACCACTCAGTTACACATGAAAAAAACAGAATCCACATAAGCTGGGCTTTAAGCAAATAATTATTTCTGGTGTTGCTAAGCAAAGAGTAAGTTTGATATCTGAAGATTAATCTAATCACAAAACATGGTGCAAAGCACTTGTGTCAACTTTGTTTGAGCCTAGTAGACTCCACATCTAGAAAAGCCTTGATATCTAAAAAGGAGGATGAAGCAACATAGATCAAAAAGTCTTGACAAGAAGTACTAAACATTGCACAGGACTGCTTGTTACTACATTGTCCTGACAAAGTAAGGACTCTCATGTTACTCAACTTTCTCTTTTCTATTGCAGTGCTTATCTTTCCCCTTATTTCTTTACCTCTTTCTCCAGCAGTTTTCCTTTACCTCTTTCATGAGACAAGATTTCCATACTTCTAATGCCATCTTTCTCTCCCTCTGCTTTAAACTCCCTCAAAACAAACAAAAAACCCCAACCACAACCAAAGTCCAAAACCTCCAAATCCACATAAGAGCTCCAATGAGATTTCATTTTTCTTTTGCTTCTCTTTTACCAGATTTTTCCTTATTCAAGTGTCTTTCCTGTTTTCAATGCATTCTTTGAAGCATAAAAGGTTGCATAGGCTTTAGGAAAGACACAACACATCAAAGCCAATTCTTTTGACTCTATGCTTGTGTGACCAACAGAAGAGAAAGAAATCAGCTTAAGTTGGTGCCTAGAATGAATTTGGACAACTTGAATTTAGGATGGAAGAGTATTTTCAGTGATAAATGAAGCAGACCATATGGAATTGGAGATATACAATAAAGTTGGCATTTCAAGCCAGCATTTCTGGGGTGTCTATTTTGGCTTTAAAGTGTGGCTTTACAAAATGCTCCAGAACTCTTAACAAATATTTTGAATACCTAGCACATATAAAATAATTAATCACTTCTTTTTCCCTGTTTTTTCCTCACCCAAGATATTAAGAAAGTCTTCCTCTAAGATGACATCTAGCAGTTTCTAACATCTTTATACCACCTCTACAAATAAATTCCCACGTTCCCTAACGACCTGCCGCAGCTATGGTGGACTTTAAAATTCAGCTTCTTCTTTCCAGACACCTTCTAAATAATGGCTCAGAATTTTAGTTGTGATGGGCCCCTCTCTCACACACCTTGCTGCAGGCACCCATACCGTGCCTTCTGGGAAGCCCAGGAGCTTCAGGCAGGTGGGTCCGTGTCACCAATGTCCTCATGACTTTTGTGCCACTCTTGCTCAGATTTCCTACCCTTCTGTCCCTGATGAAACAGTCAGTGTGGCTATGGCACACCTGGGTGGCAAACTGGACTCGCAGAGGTGGTGCTTGGGCTGTTGTCTCTGCCCAAGCTCTCATCATCTTTGAGACGAATCCAGTGTGCACAGGGTAGTTATGGTAGTTCAGGGACAGAGATGGCCTCTTAACACGCAAACAGAAAGGCCAGCCCAGGATACTCATCAGCTCTAGTCCTTGCTATGGCTTCACTTTCTACCACTCCCTGATATGTCCAAAACACAAAAAAGTGTTGTGTGTGTATATATATGTCCATATATAGGTACAGTACAGGTGTATAAATGTAAATCTGTATACCTAATACTACAAATAAACTCAAACCCAGGAGTGTTTTTAAAAATTAAGTAATTTAAAGGTAATGAGACCTTAGGGAAAATGTATAGGACTGTGCTATTCTTTCAGACAGGTGAATTCATGAGTGAGACGGAGTTGTATTTGGACAACAGGACAGTAAAACCTACTTTTGTGGTAAGTTTGGTTTTGACGCACTGTGTTTTCAAAGGAGGGAAATACCAGTAAAGCAATGAATCCTGTGTACCAAAGAGGTTCGGTCATTCAGGGTTGTATTTGTTTCCTTGCATTGCAACAGAGGTATTCAAAGCTAACAGTGACTGTCTTTCTCTGGTCTGTGGGGAGACACGATTCTTCCAGGGGAGCAGTCAGAGCCTGCATCCAGAAGCATTCTCTGCAGGGAGATATAACCTCATTCAGCAGAGGATACCCAGGGATATGATATCTACTAGGCTAAAATTTGTCTTTAGAAGTACTCCAAGTCTGACAAACCTCTCATTGCTGGAGGTGATTGTGTCCTCGAAATGATAGTCCTTCCAAGCTGGAGGACTACGGAAAACAGAAAGTGTCATTTTCACAGATGTCTAACTAGCTGAGTTATGACACTGTGTATTTAAGAGTGTTTCCCTACCCAGATGTGGTTTAACCCCAGCCGGCCACTGAGCACCACGCAGCCGCTCGCTCACTCCCCCCAGGGGGGATGGGGGAGAGAATCGGAAGGATCAAAGTGAGAA
>NW_009203669.1:0-2616 GCF_000690835.1 Fulmarus glacialis | reverse complement strand
GCGGGCATTGGCTCTGTTGGCCATGGGGGAAGCTTCCAGCATCATCTCAGAGAAGCCACCCCTGCAGCCTCCCCACTACCAAAACCTTGCCGTGTACACCCAATACACACTTGCACAAAGTGTATATGCTAACTAGAAACAGAGCACAAAATACTTCCTGTCAATAATATACATTCAGTGATGACTTCCCATTTGGATGTAGGAATTCAACATCACCACAAGGTGCTGGGTAACTTCACCAAGTTCTGCAGCACAGAGAAATATTTGGTGCTACACTGTCATCCTTCGTTTGTGTAACAACTTCTGGTCACG
Organism: Fulmarus glacialis; assembly: GCF_000690835.1. Lineage (NCBI taxonomy): Eukaryota > Metazoa > Chordata > Aves > Procellariiformes > Procellariidae > Fulmarus > Fulmarus glacialis. Next base: position 2,304 of record NW_009203669.1, on the reverse strand, counting down.
GGCTGTGAACAGAGTATGAATGCAAGGTTTCCTGCACAGGAGGCAGAAACCTCTACATCGGGAGCTTCAAACAGATGAACAAATACTCAGCTGAAGGGAAAGCACGTGGCTGGCAGCTGGCAGGGTTATGTATTGAATGGAGGATCCTCGCTGGCAGTGCAACTATACATGAGCTTCAAAATCGGCTGCGTGAAGGGGGATGGAAGCACTCACTGATATCCTACACGGTACAGCTTTCTTCTTCAGCACAAACAAGGGCCTGCAGAGCATCCCACAGACAAAGTACCTCTTGTCTTCTTTTGTGTTACCCTTCCCCACCATGGCCCCCCCGCGGTCACTCCCTCCCACTGCCCCCCCTTTTTTTTTTGTTGCTGAGCACAAGATTTATAAACCCTTTGAAACATGTTGCTTCCAGATGCAAGCTCCAAGTGCCCCGTCAATAGCTTCCCGCCCCGCTCCAAGGGCCGAGCAGAGGGAGGTACACACGCTTCCCCCCACGAGCCCACCCTCCATTGCTCACTGAAACCCTCCAGAATCTGCTCTCTTCCTGGCAGAAACCCTTCTGCATCCCCTTGCTTAACACAGTGAATTACCAGCTCATTAGGGCCCCTCTTTTTCCATTGATTAGGTGTCCGGGAACGGCGTTTCCTCTGGTCTTTCTAATGAGCTGGTACTAGTGCACTGTCTGCACCCCCCACCTGCACCGGCATTAACGCGAGAAAAACGTTACGGGTCCGACTGAAACACTGCATCATGATATTAATAAACTGTGTCTTGAGCACCAAAGGATGACGAGGTAATGTTAATTATTTCTGTGGACTAGGACAACTTAAAAAGCACAAATGACAGCACTTCATGTCAAATACCTGTTAAGAGCCTTTGAAAACATGCCAGCCTCCTCACTAAGCCAGACCAAAACAGATTAATAAAAGAAAACCAAACAATAGTTGCGTCCTGTGAGTTCAAAAAAGTTTTTTTTTTTTTAAAAAGCTGTATTAACCATCAGCTGTAAATACGCCACACAAAAGGAAAAGCTTTAAAACGTGTTACTTGTGTGCAGAAAACGAAAACCATAAAATGTTAGTTCAACATTTTACTCCCACTACTTCTTTTCTTTAGTGATGGGGGTTGTTTAAAAATAAAAATTAAGTCAGAGTGGGAAGGGTACTTTAGTGAAGACGTTTCAGCTTAGTGGGATTTTCGAACAGTTTCCTGACATCCACAGGCCAGATGCATCATGCTTAGTCTGTGTGTACAGCTGAGCATCCTCGCACACACTGACTACCAACGAGGTGCCCTGCGGGGCACCTAGGGATCTTCCCAAAATGTAAGCTTGGCAGCACAGTCGGACTGAACCTCAAATACCCATTTACTTACAGAGTTTTCCTGTCAGAGTAATGGCAGGCAGCAGGGAAGAGGGACTGGAGACCCCATACTCACCATGCTACAGCTGACATGTGCCCTTGCAGGATTGTTCTCCCAGTCCCTAAAAGGGCATTTTGCAACTGGGTTGGGAACTGTGGATCCCCTTGCCCCTGCTCAGCTGCTCGCCAGCTGATGCTCAAGGAGGTTAGGTGCATTCACACCAGAGTCGGGACACTGGTGGGCTTCGTGCTCTGGGCTGTCATCTGGGTTTCTGCTCCCAGACTGCTGCCTTTTGGCAGCTGGTGCTGGAGGATGGCGGGCTGGGCACGTCCCTCATGCTTTGAAGCCCTGCAGCCAGGAAGCTGCTCTGTTTACAGGAGGACTTTATCCCTCTCCTCCACCTTCCCACTGCTGCTGCAGAAGCTGCTGACCAGTGCAGCGGTTCGGGGCGGCTCCACGGCACCAGGGGCAAAGGCACTAACCATGCATGGTCTTTTGCTCAGACCATCTCTGACTTTTCTAAATGACTGGGGCAAACAGACTTTCTGCCTGTTCCCCACTCTGCTCTGAGTGTGGGAGATCCTGCATGTAGGATGCAAAGGCATCACGCAGCAGTCAAAATCAACTGTTGGTAAAAGAGAAACATCGTTGCATGTAATCCTACAAATGCTAAGGACAAGATCACATGTGCCCACCGCAAATTTAAGAGGAAGTATACAGAGCTGATGCAGAGTCTTTCTAATAATGGCTAATGAGGTGAAACACTAAAAGAAAGATGAAATAATGGGTTCTTACATAGGTACAGACACAGAATAAAAACCATGCAGATTTCAGTTTTCAAAATGCATTTTAAATGCAGGAATAAGGGCTTGCCATTGCAGTTTCCCACTTCTAGGCTTGCTGATCTAGAATGACTTCTATTTGTTCTCTACAAATTTT
>NW_009203668.1:0-10052 GCF_000690835.1 Fulmarus glacialis | reverse complement strand
GGCGGAGCTGTGAGGGGAGGAAATCCGCGCTGATCCTGAGGGAAGGGCGGTGCGGGGAGAGAAGGAGGCCTAGGGACGCTGAGGGAGCGGGAGCTGCGGGTGTGTGGGGAAACAGGCCGGGGGAGCCCCGCCAGTTGTGCTGTCGCCCCTTTCCCGACCCCTTGTCGTCGTGTGGTGAGCGGCTGCGGGGCAGCTCCCGCCGGCTCTCTTCACCCTGAGGCAGCAACCTCTGATTCCCGCGGCACCGCTAAACGTAGCTGCTGTGGGGAATTTGTCCCGGTGATAGCTGTTGGGATGCCACCGGGTCTGTGTCTTAAGTTACTGAGAGGACAGACCTTTAGTTTTGCGTGGGAACCACCATATTTTTAAGTAGGGATTGAGCCAGCTGTAGTAACCTCCTGCAACAGAGGCTATGCGGGTCTTCTGGTCCTTAATTTCCTCATTTTATAGAGGTGTTGGGAAGGTGCTTCCTGTCTGCAGTCAGGATTTCCTTGATCAGTCTTAACGTCATCCCTTGAACATCTATGATTATGTTCTAATTAGAATCATAGAATCATTTAGGTTGGAAAAGACCTTTAAGATCATCAGGTCCAACCGTTACTAATGTCTGGGGCATGTTCCCATGGGTTTATGCCGTTCAACTCCAGATATTGCTGAGGTGCTTTACAAACTGCAGGTTTATCTCAGTTACCCCCTGAGGCCAACTGGATGTCTGCTTAAATTAACGTGGACAGCAAGCTGTAAGGAGAACCACATACTATTCTTCATGTCTCCTAAGTAACTTTGGATAAATTGTATTTTTGTCTCCTTCCTATGCTATTAATATAAATCATGAGTATACCATCAGTTCTGCATGATACAGCAAGGCAAGGCATTTATATCTAAGTGGCAGAAACTCCTGAAATGGGTGCTGGTTTGTACTTTTGTCCCTTTAACTTGCCTCATTCGTAAAGTGAGTTTTTTCATATCAAACGGGAAGGAAGCATCAGGATAGATGGGTGTGTTTTTTTCCTTGCACAGCATGTAAATACAGTATATAGTAATAGCAATGCTCTTGGTGTGTTCTTGGCCAATTGACGCGTAAAACAGGCATGGGGAAACCCTGTGGGATTCTCCTTTGGGGATTGGGAGAATGGGGTCGGAGAGGGGGAGAAAAAGAGAATAAAGCTTTAGATTCTCAAATGCAGAAAGAATCAGCATTGCAGTATAGGGCTATAGAAGCTTTCACGCGGGCAGGTATAGGCAGTTTAGGGTGAAAGGGTGCCAGAACTTCCCAAGAACCTGTCTTGAGTTGGCTTGTGTAGCCACTCTGCTTAAGGAACATTGAGGGCAGTACACAACTATGCTGGGATTAGTGTAAGAGGTTTCTGTACTTTTCACTTCTGCACTAAACGGATTTGGGTTTTTCCCTTGTCCAGAATGTGGCTTTACATAGAGTTTCATTTTCCTTGAATGATTGCCATGTGCCCAGCTAAAAGCAAATTATCCGTATGAAAACAGTTTTTTTTTTTCTTCACCTGTTTGGATTTTTCAGAAATAAATGAATCTGTATGTATTTATTATGTCAGTATTTCATGCTGAAAAATAAAGATTCTACATTTGCCGTAAGATGTTTTTGCGCACCAAAGCTGTATTCTCTCTTATGTACGTGAATAAAATCTTACGTGCCCAGAATCATGTTTACATTTTTTCAACTACATCAGTTCATAGAAGGTATTTTCTCCCCCTGCAAGGGTTGCCTTTGTAGTTTCTTAAAGCACTGACCTGTGCTCACATCTTAAGATTTTTAGTATAAATTTGATAATGACTTGAAATGATGTATTATATTAATGTATTATAGATATTTTATAGCTAATGCATTATAGATCTTCTATAGCTAATGTATTATAGATATTTTACTCATTAACTTCTCATAAATACCCAAATAATGGCCTAGGCTTGGAAGTAGCAAGTGTGCCTGCGGATATTCCTGTGAAAAATGTGGAGTCAGAGTTTCAGAAGCGACTTTTTTTTCTTTTTAGGTGCTTGAAGTATTTAAGAGGCTAGAAATCCAAATCTGAAGTAGACTGCTGAGACTCAGTGCAGTGCTTCTGGAGCTTCCATTTTTCAGCTCATAGTGGGGGATGGAACTGATGAATTGTTACTTTTCCCTCTGCAAAGACTTGACGTAGTTTTTATTAACTTGGTTAGCAAGTCTTAGCAATTTTTTCACTTTTCCACAACCGTCCTCGCACTTCAGCAGAGTCTTGGGGTGGTTTTGAACGGAGATTTCCAGCCAGCTCAAGCTGCAAGTGGTCAGCCTCTTGAGGAATCACAGACGACTCGTATTTGATGGCAGATTTATCTGTAATAGTTGAAGAAGTTACTGCTCCCAGCTGTCACGCGGCTCTTCTCTTGAATGGTTACGTGGGGATCTGCCAATATGAGTTTACATCGGCATACCTGTGGAGAGGGTAGTCTTCGGCAGAGGGTGGGCAGCAAGTGCTAACTGCTTCATTCCGCCAGAAAAGCCTGCCAGCCCTGGGCTTACGCTTGGCACACATTAAGGCATTTCTGAGTACTTTGGAAAGCTAGGTTTTGCTACTTCTTTTTCAAGAGTGTGAATGTGCCACCTGCTAGAGTATGTGCTTCATCTTCAGAGCATTAATTGTATAGTGACGACATAGACATCATATTAGGTTGCTTTAGAGAATGCTCGAATGTTATGTTTACTTGGTTGATCACAGATACATATAGTGGCTTGTAAAATATGTAATGATCAATTTCTATTCCAGAAGGCTCATAACCTGCAGCCTCAGTTCTCCAGGCATGTAGATGTTTTCCATTGGGCATGTGATATCAAAGGTTGTTCACGTATTTAGGGTTGAATACTAATGTTATGCTTAAGGCTCTGGGCCAGTATTAAGATAACAATATGCATAAATGACAACATTGTAGGAGGACAGTGTGTGGACTCAGGGCTGGACCTCAGACTATTAGCTAAGAAAATAATGAAAAATCAAAGATTATGCTGTTGCATTGCTCAGCACATGGAATTTCTAAAATTCGTAGCACCTTTTCATGTTTTTTTAGCTTTATTTACCGTTCTCCTTTGCTCACTAACAAATATGACTTGAATACTGATGAAAACGCTCCCCTTAAATTTGCAACTCAGCAGTATAGCCTCAGGCACATATTAACAACTCCTTAGAAAGTATTTCACAGTCTTTTGGTATTTCCACATCACTTAGCATAGCATTGCATTTAAACACAAGTTTTGTCTGATGCTGAGTAGCCATCAGCTTTTCTAAACGGAATGTTAAATAAAATACTTCTTTGTGCTGTGTTTTTTTTTCCAGGGCTGCAGCTAGTTTATCTCCATGTCTTGAGGCCTAAATGGTGAAAACTGCTCCCAAATAGTCAAACAGAAATGGAACAAGAAGTTTGAAATGAGAGTTAATGTTACACATCATATCTGCTGCTATTATGACAAGACTTTAGAATGCCAGATGTCAATATGTAGGTGCTTTAGATATTATATATTATTAATAAAATATTTATTACAAATACCAAGAAGATAAATACTCTGTTTTGTGCCGTAAGAAATACTGAATTTTGATTCCAGCCGGACTCATGTGGGGTCAGTGTCAGAATGCTGATCATTGAATCAATGAAAAAAGACAGACTGTGATGAATATTTTCTGATCTTGATACCCTGAAATACACTGAAAGCTAAAAAATACAATAGTTTGAGTTACTATCTTCATAGAAATACTATAGCGTGATCATTCAATATACAAAAATGCAAACCTACTAAGAATTAGTGTGAAATTCTGGTTTCACTGACGTTTGTAGGGTCAGAATTTGCTCTAGATGGGTGAAGATCAAGTTCCCTGCAGTTTAAGAGAATCTCATTCTGGGTTGCTGTAATCTCCCAGACCACACCTTGTTCCCCCATCCCTTGTTCAGATACTGGCACTCCTGTGTTCCCATTCCTAGATCAGAGACCTGAACTAGGCCAAACCAAATGAAATTTTTGCCAGGTTGGTTTTCAATTAAATGAACACTGGCCTGTTTCACGGGACTGTTAAATGAGCTCAGGGGTTGGTGCTAAGGGTTGGGAATGTGTGAGAGGAAGGTTGCAAAATCAGCAATACAGTTTTAGATTAGCTTCAGCTGTTATAGAGCTAAACCTTGGTTATTTCTCTCTTTTACAGGTTCTTAGCTTTGTCAGAAAGCCGAGGGAAAATCTGAGGGAAAGCTTGAGTGTCATGAGACAATTGGAATAGTAACTACTTGTGCACTTCACATGCCCCAGCAATAAGAAATGGTTGCAGAATCCCCATCTCTCTATGACCTCTGTGTGTTGAAAAGAACTGTGGGAGCCCTAAAAAGCCAATAAAAAGTAAAGGCTGTTGACACTTTAGGCTGAGGATCCCATATGGACCTTTCCAGAAAGGCCAAAGTTCTGTGCTCTTCTCCAAGATATGTAATGTTAATCTCAGATGCTCTGAAATACAGGGTTATCTGTTAAAATACTGTTGTTGGTCCCCCTTCTCCAGAAGCTACATCCTTCTTGATGTTTGAATCAATACAGCTTTACCTGGAACTATTAGTAATACAAGACTATGACCTTGTTACACTGAATTCTACCTCAACAAAGGTAGTTTTTGTCAGTAACATTGGCAAAAATGTAAAGATATATCTTTAGTACCCTCAGCTGTATAAAGGAAAGGAAAAGGATATGGAAATTTTTGAACCCCCCCCCCCCCCCCCCCCCCAAAAAAAACCTGTTGTATCAGCCCAGTCTGTGTTTTCACCAGTAATACGGCATTCTGTTTTGGACATCTTGTCAGGAAATGTATCAGAAGTAATCTGAGGAGATGACAAAAAAATTAACAACTAGGTGGAAGGAAGACATTTTGATACACCATCAAGTTAAATTGCACAGAAATACAGCCCAGGAGTATAAAAGTGAATTTCAGAGGGGTAGGCAGTTAGAAGTGGTCCACAGGGAGGCAATTAGATCCTTTTCACCCTCTTAAGGGGACAGTCATTGAAATTAAGAGGCAATTGATTTAGAAGTGATAGAAGGAGTGTTGTATAATTAACCCATGGAATTCTTTGCCACAGTCTAAGTTCCAGTCGAATTCCTTCACTGAATTCAGTCACTTACAAAGGTAACACTTAAGATGATATGTACACTAGAATACTATCTGTAATTGCCTTAAATAATAATAATAAGAATTGTTTTCCTGATTAAAGGCATAAAGTATACCTGGAAGTAGGTGTAAATTCCTCCATGTGAAACATTACTTGAATGTGTTGTGGAGGTTTTATGTCTTAGAGCATATAGCTTTGACAGGTATCTGCAACATGATACAGATTAGGGGCTATTCTATTTTACTCTATTGAAAATTATCCTGACTGAAACAGATGAGAACATGGCTTTTTGTAATGGAGGCTTGGGAAACCATATATATTTATACCTCGATATTTAACAACAGCCGAAACCAAATTAAATGAGGCAATTTACAATTGCCAAAATTGTGGAGCAGTTAAAGCTCTCTTCTTCCTAACAAGCTTAAGTGGCGTAAAAAAGGATCTTTATTACATCTGGGATTACAAGACAGAGTTGTCATGTAATGGAACACATTATACACTTGTTACGATGACTGCTTTGCTGTAGATACTCTGGTGTTAGCAATGTTTCCACACCTACTGCCACACACAGGAGAAGCCATACCTGTGTTACTTCTAACAACAAAAGGAATACATAGCTTCTAAAACAGGCAAGCTTTTGTTCTTCCCAGAGATGTTTTATGCACTGTCTGTAGTGAGACACAGCTACAAACAAAACATACTCCTTTCTAAATGCTCATTCTTGATTTGGTCTGACAAGAAAGGCTCTAATATTTGGTTACAGTGCTGTTATCCACATGAGAAGAAATGTGAAAGTATATTGGAGACAAATAAAAAATCCTCAAAATTTCTCATCGTACAAAGAGTTTTAGCTATTTCAAAAAAGAATTAAGAGTATTATGGCCAAACAGACTTTTTAAAAATGCATTGGCTTCCAGCTGTCACTCATGTACCTGGGATACCCTTGAGGGTTTTGTTCTCATTAGTAGAGCAGAACCGTACTCTTAATTAAGCAAATGAGGCAGACAAAGACTGACATATGCAAATTAGAAAGAAGCCCTGGTAGGCAAGAGGAACAAAAAGAGGCAAAAGATTTCAGAAAAGCAGTAGTGTCACAGAATAATTCATCTAACTACGGGGAACTACTGAAATGAGCGTGGTGAAGAAGGATTTGCATCAGAAGATGTGACAATGTATCCAGAAAAAGATGTAGTCCAAAAAGCTTTACTTAGAGCTCTGGAAGAGGGACCATCTCAACTCCAATATGTAAACCACCAAAATGTTCATTTACATGGGGGATTACTCCGTCTAGCAAAGGGAACTCTTAATTGTGCAACTTTTATGAGGACATATTTGAAATGAACTACAGCCAGGTTGGTATCATTTTCCATGTAGTGAAAATCCAATTCCGAACTATTTAAGTAGCCTTCAGAGACCTTTGTTTTCCATGCTTCTCTGAACTTGATTTTTAAGTAGAGTCTGCCAAGATGACCCCACTGAAAGGGGAATCAGAGCTTCTTAACTGAGAAGCTCCTTAAGTGAGATTAGATTAACTCCATTTGTAACTAATTTCTTAAATGACTATATTGGGGGGATTCAATGTGTTAAATGTCAGGAAACTCTTCCTATTGCATAGGAAGTCCTTCTAATGTGGTACTAATCCAAAGCCTAATATATTCAGTAAGAGTCTTTCCAATAACTTTAGGTCTATAAAGTTCAAAGGTCGACAAATGTAATAGTTGCTACACAGGACAAAAAGAAAACTTTTTTCCTATTTCAGAGGGCTTTAATGTATGTGCAAAAAACGCAACACTAAGTGGCAGAACAAAAATTAAATACAGTGGTGAAGTTTCACATGGGCTTCTTAGCTCCATTTGTCTGTGTTCAGATATTATGTAGAGTTGTTTTTTTAATGGTGGAGTTATTCATGCTTTAAAAGTGGATTGCTAAATATAGTTGGTAATGATCCAAATTTCTCCTAGAATTTCTGGATCATATATAACGACTAACTTTCACAGAGCCTAAAGAGCCAAAAGCTAAAAGCATCAACACTGAACTGTCTGGAAAGTGATGGTGATCTATCTACTATAGAAAGACAAAGGTTTACATCCTTAAGGGAATTGAATGTCTAAATCCTGTTTAAATTGCCTTCTTTCCACTGAAACTGCTGAGAATTAGGTCTTTAAATAGAAGTTAAAACCTAAATCTCTCTGTGGTGTTGCACCAAAGTCATCACCTGCAAAGTCGTCACCTGTGTATATAATGGAAACACCATAAGGAGATATTAAACTGTTTTGTCAAGTCATCTATTGATTGTTGTGCAATATGTGGGCATCTTTGGGCTACGTAATAATTGAAAATAGAGGAAAATAGCTTTTGGAACAGTTTACATGTGAGATAACATGTCCATGAATTACTGTAGGCATACACCTCTTTTGGATCACCTCATGTTAGCCAGATGTTATCATATAAGGAAAAATTTTAAATTTTTAGAAGGAGAACTCTCTGATGTTGCTGAGGATTTTGGCATGATTGTTAATGATGGCATGTTGTCAGGCCTGTCCTTAGACAGGAGGCTTAAAAGCATTTACTGGTGGGGACATTAGATTGTCCCATGGGCCTGTTTGTTAGATGGCATCTCATTAGAAAGGAAAAATTCTAGAAATGATTGAGTTTGTGACACAGAGCACTTCCTGTATATGCTCACATCTTCACTTCAGTCATGGCAAAACCATGCAGAATCACCAGCTTACTGAGAGGAATGCACTATAGTAATGATGACAATTATTTTAAGCTGGAATTAATAAAAAATTGGTCTGCTGATTTCAAGAGTCAGCTCAATTAAATTAAATATATCGAAAAAGGAGATACATGTGCCAATAATGCCTTCTCACATGTTTATCCTTAAGTATCCTCTAAAAAATACATCTGTAGTTGCTTGTGTAGGTTTTTTTTCTCTATAGGTTAAACTAATTCCTCTTCAGAGAAAGAGAGCCTTTGTTTTTCACCCTTTGGTTCTCACTTTGATGCAGTAGGTATAGTACCTCTTATTCCATACTGCTCGCTTCTTTAATTCTAAACAATGAAGATTTGTTGCTTAGAAGTTAGGTAACTAACAGGTGTTGTGTTTGTAAGTGTGTGGAATTGTAACTAGTATAAACTGTGTATCCTAGAAGCATTGTTAGATTCTAGTGATAATTAACTTTGACTATGTAAACCATAAATAAAAGCGATCCAAGTATGGCTCGGGGACAAGTTGCAACCTTATAAGGAGAAGGAAGGACAAGTTCACAGAAAGTTCACTACCCTGCTGACCACCAGAGACCACCCGAGACCCTCAAGAAGACCCTAAAGGCTTTAGTGCGCATGTGTCTAGGATGATGTAATATTATAATTAGTTCCTGGAAACTTAATGAATATGTAAAAGAGAAATTTAAAATATGTATGAGAAGCATGGATATAAACAGAAAGGTGATTAGACCAGGTGTGCTTGATTTGTGGCAAGTCCACAGAGCCCCGAGCCTGAATAAAACAATATCTCTCCTGAGCGTGTGGAATTGGTAACTTGCATGCCGGGCACGAATCCGCTTTTCGGACAACAACTTGATCCCTGCTTTAGAAAGTTTAGATGGTGAGCAGTCCTGTGCTGTTATTTGGCACATGTGAATGTCATTCACTCTGCTCCTGACAACTTCCTCTAAAAAACAAGGGAGAGCAGACTGAAATTCAGGCAATCCTGGTGATGAGAGACAGTTAAATGAGACATACCTATTAAAAAAAATAGCTTTGAATACTGAGTAAAGCAGGGGAGTCAGGACATGAAATCTGTTTTTATATAAACTCACTATAAAAAAAAAATCCAGCTCTTGTACGGCTCTGTGAGATCCCCTGATGAAAGACTTTTCATAAATGCAGAGAATTACAATATGAACTAAGCTGTCGAGAAATATTGTCATGCCATAGAGATCACAGACATCCCATGAAAGAAGGAGTTGTGACGTCATTCAGAAGCCTTTATGACCCTGGTGTAGCTCTTGCTAGACTGGCAGAGCTCACCTGGGCTGGCAGAGAGCGTGAGTGGCGTGTTGTGATTGACCCTAACATGCAACTGCATCCAGGGTTTCCATGTTACTGAGTGAGGGTCTGACCTGAATGTTTCTCTAACTTACATTAGTTACTTGATAATTGTCCTGGTTTCGGCTGGGATAGAGTTAAATTTCGTCCTAGTGCTGTGTTTTGGGTTTAGTATGAGAAGAATGGTGATAGCACACTGATGATTTTAGTTGTTGCTAAGTACTCTGCTAGTCAAGGACTCTTCAGAGGCTGGGAGGGAGCATAGCTGGGAAAGCTAGCCCAGCTGGCCAATGGGGAATTCCATACCATATGACATCATGCTCAGTATATAAATAAGAGGCGTGGTCCAGGAAGTAGCGATCGCTACTTGGTTATCGGTCAGTGCGGGTGGTGAGCAATTGCTTTGTGCATCACTCATTTTGTATATTCTATCATTATTATTATTATTTTCCCTTTTCTGTTCTATTAAACTGTCTTTATCTCAACCCATGAGTTTTTCTCACTCTTACCCTTCCGATTCTCTCCCCATCCCACTGGGGGAAGGGGGAGAGTGAGCAAGCGGCTGCGTGGTGTTTGGCTGCCTGCCGGGTTAAACCACAACAGTCCTTTTTGGCACCCAACGTGGTGAAGGCTTGAGATAACGATAGATCTGAGCAAAGTGTGTTAAGGCAAAATTGGTTATAAGCATTCATTATATTGGTTTAATATTTGCTGGTCACAATGTTGATTTATTGGCTCTCAAAGTTGTGGGGCTGGCTCTCAATGTTGGATTATGTAATACCTTAGCTGCAGTATATGTTCCCTGTTTATCACTGTTCAGAACTTGGTCAAGTTTATAATTTTGCTGCTGTTTTATG
>NW_009203667.1:2609-6121 GCF_000690835.1 Fulmarus glacialis | reverse complement strand
AGCCCAGCCACTGCCCCCCATCAGCTCCGCGACCCCAGCCGGCAGCCGTCGGACAGCACTGGGGGAAGGTAAAGGTGACCCCAGGCCTCCTCCTGGCTCAGCCAAGGAAGATGTTGCGTGCTTCTTCATGACACAGGTGAGGCCGGGCTGCAAGTGTTCAGGACTGCAGGGCTTGTCCAGAAATGGTCCATAGGTGGATCTTCGTTTCCTACGTGAATGAACGGTGTGCACGCGCTGTGGGCACCAGTGGTTATAACCCTCCTTTGATTGCAAGGATTTAAGGAAGGAAGCACTAGAAGAAGCATAAATGCAATGTTGTGACCAAGAACAAGAACTGGTGGCCTATTTTGCAGGGTGGCATGGGGCTGTGCTGGCTTGGTGGGGAGCCCCAACTGCAGGAGCTCACCAGGGCAGCTTTTTGACTTGATTTCCCTAAAAATCTTGGGATTATCAAGGAAAAAAAAGTCTGCACTGGAATGGGGATGGCCCCTCTCTCCTCTGTGCCCAGTCCTGCTGAGCACAGATGGGATGAGGTGGTGGCTGTGTGGCTCAGTGCCACTGGGAGAGACCTCTGGCCACAGCAGGACAGGCTCTGGGTGACTCCATCAGCCTGACTGGTAAGAAAGGGCCACTGTGAATTCCTTTATGTTGCTGCTTTGAGGTGGGGGATGTGTCCAGGCCCCTCCTGAGACCGGTGGCAGAGGGCAGGCTGGAGAAAAGGAGTGAGCAGAGGCGGGAAGGAAGCTCCCAGCTGGTTCCAGAATGATACAAAGGCCACGAGGAGCTGCTCGGTGGAGACAGGGACCCAGATTTTATTGAGCCAGTCGGTGAGTGAGGATAGCAGAAGGCTTTTGCTCAGAAAAGCCTTGGCAGGTTGATGATCAGTATGGTCCACTCTGACCAAGAAAGAAGCAGCAAAGACTTTTGTTGTTCCATTTTCCCTCTGGTTCACAGGGATATGGAAGAATGTGCAAGCGCTGTACCACATCCTGAAACACCCCCTGCTTTACCGGGACACAAAGCCAGGACTGGACAGCGTACAGAAGCCCTACGTGCCTTGGAAAAAGGTAAAGAGCCGAAGCTCTGAAGGAGAATGTTTGCATCTGTATCTGGATCAACCCACGTGTTTGGATGGATGCTGAGAGCCTGAGCGTGGGCTGCTCTGGGGTTGTGGAAAGCTGATCCAGTGTTGCTCAATAATCTTAAGTTGGTGTCTAAACCGGACCAGCTTGGTCCAAAAAAAAAAGAGACTGTCTCACCTACCTCATCCAGAAGCAGGGGCCCACGTTAGTTTAGGAGAGGGGGCAGGAAAAGAAGGTGGAGGATCATTAGCCTGGAGGGTGGAGGGGAGGCACTCTGCAGCCTCCTGGTCTTCCTTGCGGCATGGGAGGATGCCCAGCCCTCCTGCCAAAAAGACAAGAGCAGAGGTCCTGGAAAGAGTCCTGATGGCCATGAGAAACACCTCGACCATCACTGAAGTCCCCTTGGGTACGTTCCTGCATTCCCAGTCTCGCCTGTTGACGGCACCACAAAGGCAGGGGCAAGATCTGAACATAAAGGTGTCTCTGGTGGGGTCCTGGGGTGAGGCCGAGCTGGGAATGGAGGTTCCCCCCATTGCAACAGCCTCCCCCCATGTCCCTGTGGAGAGGACAGGGGCTTCGCCTGCTGAATGCCGTCAGCCCACGACGGTTGGACCCCGATGCTCTGGCTACTGGTTAACAGAGGGGTAAATGCAACGCAGACACTGCTGGGGTCCCTTGGATCCGCAGCTGGGTTAACCCGGGTTACCCAAACGCAGCTGGTGGGAGAACAGCCTTGGAGTAAAAGTGGTTTTGCCCGCGAGATGAAGCAGGACTCAGGTCTCCGAGCACTGGCCATGTTTTATCTTCAGCCCAGCCCCGACGGTGGTACGATCCCCAACTGCTAGTGCAAGCAGGACCTGGCTACTCCCCGGTGCTTTTTCTTTTCCCTGCACTGACCAGGGAAGAGCAGAGGAAGAGGGGCAAGAAATTAAGGCACTTTCTGCCACCTACAGTTAAGAGCCAGTGCCCAAGCTTGAACCCAGAACATCTGTCTTCACTCTTGAGCTGCTCTAGACCACCAGAGCCTTTGCTTTTGGGGCTCCCGTGTTTCATGCAGGTGCCAGGACAGAGCTGGATCCCAGCAGCTGCCTTTGTGTCCCTGCACGGTGACGTGCCCCATACTGCGGGGACGGGAGGGCTGGGGCCGCTGGCGGGCGGAGGCGTGGGAGGGAAGATCAAATATTGCAGCCAAGGAGCCATCGCTCTGCTCACACCCCTGGCCTTTTCCACAGCCTCTGTTTTGCAAAAGAGGAAATCCAGCCCCAAGGTGTACCGGGAGGCACGGAGGCTGATGGAGGAACTCCAGGAGGTGTTCGAGATCCCCCGTGCAACTGTTGGTGAGGAGGTGGCCAAGCTGTCGGATGAGGCGCAGGTGGTAAAAGCCCTTCTTGCAGAGGCAACGTCCGAGCAGGGGAGCCCCAAACAGCTACAGCTGCCAGGGAAGAGAGCGGCCAAGAGGGTGCCCAAAGTTTAGTCCGCAGTATAGCCAGGGGTTGAATAAAGCATCCCTCACCTTGGTCCTCTTGGATAAAATGGATGTTATTTTGTTTGGAGCCATTTTTCCCCTCCTGAAGTTGGAAAATTGAGTGTGGTGACAAGATTCATCTCGGGCTTTCAGGCAGTGACTTCCAGCTTGAAAGCACTGACACAGCCACGCCGCCGCCACGGCAGCACATGAAAACCCCGTCTGCTCACTGGTGTGCTCCGAGGTTCCTGGAAAATAAGGCGTGTGCTCACCCATCCCTGCGCAAAGATTGACTTGTAAGAAAAACTGCTGCACGCTCTGGGCATTGCAGGGAGGTTTTGGCCAGCAATGAACAGGGTGGAGAGCGCGGTGACCACCCCGTCCCGTGATGAGCACAGCTCACGATGGGGCTCTGCCTGCGCTGACAGACGGGTCGTACGAGGAGGGCTCACGGGTGAGCAGCAACACCACTGCCATTAACGGAGTGGCAAGCTAATATGAACTTCCCGGCTCCCTCAGCTCTAGCCTGACAACCCAGCATCGGTCTGTCCCGTAGCCAAGTGCTGGGGGAAACCCGTCTTATGCTCGTGGCACCCCTGAGCATGGAACCCCATCCTGCCGCAGGTTCATGCCCGACCAGCCGGACCTGAGCGTGCTCAGGGAGCCGAGCTGGGCACAAAATAGTTACTAAAAACCCAAATCCATCCCCCGGGCTGGCTCCCCTAAAAAACAGCCGCGTCAGTGCACCCGGAAGGGTTGGGACAAGCGATGGGGAGCAACGGAGGACGCTCACTTCCCACTGGCTGCTAACCTACATGAAAAATATGTCAATATACTCACCTTCTTCTTTTTTTTCCCTGCAAAACATTACTCAACCACCTCACTCACCCAGGGGCAACTGTAACCCCTTCGGGATAGGCAGCAGTAGGATCCTGCTTATTTCCAAGCGCAAGTTCAGCAGAAAC
>NW_009203667.1:0-2360 GCF_000690835.1 Fulmarus glacialis | reverse complement strand
TAAAACATTCGGATGAAGCCACGGGGGTTCAGCTGAGACGCAAAACGACCGTAGTTTTTTACAGCCCCGTTGCTCCACTGGCGAGCTGAGAACACGAAAGCACAACGATTTAAAGCATTATCAGGAAAAAAAGTGTAGCAACATCTAGATTTGTTTTAAACAGTTTGACAGTAAACACCAAGGAAACCAGGCATACACAAACCCCCTCTGTAACCAGCTGAAGGTTTTTCTGTTTGCATAGTGAAGAGCTAATTCTAGAGTTGATGCTTTGCGGTGTTTTACAGACATGGGGAAGAGAAAGGTTTGTGTCCGATGCGTGCGACACGGGGAATCATCCTGGCTTCCCCGCTGTAGTTCAGACCGGCGTCACGTCCCAGTTCCACCCAGCTGCCATCCACGGGGACGTGCCACGGGTCTCCATCACGGTGCCACGCGAGACCGTCGTGTCCAACAAGTCGTTAGTTTTCGTCTTGGGTCCCCCAACAGGCAAGAGGGGCCGGGTTTTCATCAAACGCTTCCCCCCGCGTATGGGACAAGCTCCTTGTCAACCTTTCGCTGGACAACGGGGAGACGGCACAGGGCTGTTGGAGGGTCCAGGCGGAGCCCTGGGGTCTGAGCTCAGAGCATTGCTAAAGGCTTGTTTTTAAAGTCAGTGATAGTCTTTAAGGCTTCAACCTCCCCCTTTCCTTTCACTGAGAAAATACAAAGAAGCGCTTTGTTCAAGCTACGCTTCGTGACTACTGCGTACTGCATGTACAATAGCGTTTGAAGAAAAAATACTGACAATATAGAACAACATTATACAATCATCTGGCATCCCTTCTTTTGGCACTTTTCCTTCATTTATCTGATCTCACTGACTCCAAACACGGACCTTTCCGTACGGCTTTTCCCGGGCAGAGAGCTCCGGAGGGTCAGAAAGCAACTTTCCGGAGTCGGTGGCATCTTTGGCAGACACGGTCCTTCTGTCGTCAACCCACCCCCAGCCCCTCCAGCGCACCGGCAGTGCAATCTCTTGACCTGTTTTTTGCTCGCAAGAGAAGACATCTTCACATTTTGGGAGGATGCTCGCACGCCCGCGCTGTCCAACAGCCGGCAAGGACTGCCTTCATCCCGGAGAGAAGGTGGCTGCAGGAAGGAGGAGGGTTAGAAATGACTTTCATGTAAGTGTAAATAAATACTTGGTTTCATCTTAGAGCCTCTGCAGATCTTGTGCTGCATCCACCGTTCAGCAAGAGGTATTTTACTTCTCAGCTGGCATTATTTGTGGCAAAGGTAGCGTCATACCTGACCTTTAAAGAGTGGAGGCTGGGAATTCCTGCTCTTTTAAGTGTAATTATATACAATTATTTTTTTTGTGCAAGCTTACACAAACTTACAGAGTGTTAAATTAATGAAACATTCATCCTAGCTTCACATCGCCTCAAGTATCGAACCTGACACCGCCTCGGGTGGATTTAGCTGAGGGCAGTCATGCTCTCGCTAGCTCAGGAAGGCGGCGAGAGGGTCTAGGTGAGCCGGCTGGAAAACCACCCATGTTTTCCCCAGTCCTTGAGCAACGAGATGGAGAAGCGAACGTAGAAATGCAGCCAGCAGCTTCATCGCACTAAAAAAACTTGTGGGCACACCACCTCATGAGAAAAGATCGATCCCGCCCTGATGCTTTACTGAAAGCTGCTGTGGCCGCAACACTTCCACGACATGATTGCGATGCTACGTCCAAAGGTCTCCTTCGACGCAGATGCAATGGACCGTGTGTGATGCTTAGGGAGCCGAGCAGCGCTGCCGGGACGCGGGATCTCTGTTTTGGGGGGAGCTGGCTGCCCAGTGAAGGCGAGGTTTGGGAAGCCGGGGGCGCGAGGGGTCCCATGAAGGTTTTTTTTGGCTGGGGACAAGCTCCAGCTCAGGCATTGCCTCCCGCACTTCCACCCAGCTCAGATTTAGAAAGAGGAAATTAACACACAAAAACCTAAATATTTATGTAATCTTTTAAAAAGAAGATATTTAAGACACTGGCCTGGCGCGTTGGACTGTGAAATCTGTTTTAAGAGGGGAAAGACAGGATACATTCAGCGTGTAAATCTAGTTTTTTGTGGTGTAGGCTTGCTCAGAGAGGCAGCCCAAGCCTGGGTGAAACCCACACAAGCACTGCGAGAAAGAAGGAAACCACTTAGGGAAGTTGGATCCGGGCTCAAGCGATTAACCATGGGGAAGGGGCAGGGAGAAGGGGGCCTGTAAAAATAATAATAAATCTAGATGCACCTGAGAAGTGCACGCTTTAGCTCAAAATGTTGGGAAAAAATGGCATGAATTCTGTGTAAAAGCTGTGGGTTTCCCTCCTGAGCTTATTTCACTGCAAA
>NW_009203666.1:0-20874 GCF_000690835.1 Fulmarus glacialis | reverse complement strand
AGCTCAGGGGGCTGAATACCCTGAGGATCCAGATATGGTCCAGAGTAGCTCCTTTCTGAGACTACCTCACACTGTAGGTATCTGAACTCATTAAAATTCTCTCTACATCTCCTGAAACTTTCCTTGTTGTTCACTTCAACTGTCTGCAGTCTGAGAAATGTTTGTTTTTAAAGGACAAGAATTAATTTTTAAATTTTAGAAGTTTAAAGTCCCAATGTCCCAATAGTATCCCTATTTTACAAAAGACTGAGTAGTGGTTTTGTTCATTTGGCTGCAGTCCTCAAAAGAGGACAAGACTGGATCCCATGTATATGCATATTTGCATAACTTCATATTTCTTACGAAAGAGCTCCTAAATCAGGTTGACTAAATCCTACCCACAGCTATTACTGGTAAATCTGCACTTGCAGGTGTTTTGTATGGCTGTGCTTAGAACCAGAGAGGATGCTATGAATTCTGGAACACCCAAGACTGCAATACCCAGACTGTCTTATATCAATATCAATACCAATATCAACCACCTCATTACTTAATTAGTATATAGAACCCATTGAGTGATCAAAATAAAACTGTATTACTTGGTCGTTAATGTCATTATACCTAGATAACATTAAAAAACCACACTGATCTAAGAAATAATCAATTCTATCACAGTGTTTGTAGCCTCTGATTTTTAGAGTATTTCAGTTTTTTCAAAAGATTGATTTTTGGATGTAATTAGAATCTAGATTAAGCTCGTCTTTGAAAAGGCAGACTTAACCTTATCTTTCTCACTGTAATGAAAGGAAAGAGTACTTTCAAAATATGCCTTTTGTAGATATTGAGTTTTAGCTTCAAAAGAGGTTGTTGTATCACATCCTGTTAAGGATAACTAATGATAAATAGCAAAAAATTATTTTAAAAGTGAACACAGTAATCAGCAGCTGAACTTGTTAGTGCATCAAAATAGATAAATCTTTGAGCACGAATTAATTGATACGAATTTTGATGATTAAGACTTACCATGTCATGAGCAATTAGCAAACAATATAGCAGTTTCACTAAGCTGTTCTAAACTTAAAATTCCCATAGAAAATAGGCTACATAACACACACAAAGATATTTTGTGACACCTATATGCCTTTGATAAAATCTATGAGAGGTTTGCCTCTACTCACTATTGCAATTTGCCCTGTGGGTTTAAGGAATGAGATGAGTCATCACTTCTGGAAAATCCATCAGAAGAGTCTTCCTGGGATAAGAAAATCATTAAAAATTTAATAAAGTAGGTTCTAGCACGGACACTTGCTCAGGTGACCACAGTGGGCTTTGATGTTCATTTAAACAAATGAAAGCCCAAAGAGATCTCTGGAACATGCTAGAAAACTGGCAATAAGCCAGAAAGTTTTTTTTGTTAAGTAAATCTATTATTATTTTGCAACTAAGAAGTACCATGGGTGTTTTGTGCTGAGTGTAGAAGGCAAAAGGAGGAAGTAACAGTGATTAACCAAAATGAAGAATAAACACCTGTAGTACTGGTAATATCTCAAGGCAAAGTTTGCATAAAAAGCTAAGGAAATTGGGAAAAAGAAGAGAAGGAGTGAGAGAGAAAATTGGTCTCTGAAGCAATACCTATACTGCTAACACCCATGCCCTGAAAGAAGGCCCCTTTAGCTCTCAGACAGGTTTTTACAGGACAATTATGTCTGTACTGCTGAAGGCTATGTCTAGAGCTGGCCGATTCCAGCCACACTGTATAATCCTTGCCTGGGGACTCCTCTGGGACATTTGTGTCTGTGGCAGACATGCTAGTTACCTCTTGAGTGTTTCTTTCTGTTCAAATGATTCGATGTGACAGCTTGAAATGCTGGGACTAGTGGGGGTTTTTTGAAGTGTTGCATGCCTTAGGGTGCAGTAAGTGTGCAGATGTTAAAGGGTACGAAGCCAGTGGAGGGTTCAGGGGGCCAAATCTGGTGCAGGTTTACCCACACATCTGTACCACACATGCATACATAAACACACACTATTTTTATTGGAGTAAACAATCTCCAACCCAGCCTCACCCGAGTGGGTTTGTCTGGGAAGAAAATAGCTGGAAACCCCCAGAGTTAATAAGCTGTTACACTAACACTGGGAGATCAGGACCCAAAAATGCATCAGAGAGCTAGCTCATCTGACAGTGTAAAATACTCTGTTAACAGGTCAGGAGTTAGAAAAATGGAGAAGGATGCAACTGAAAGAAACACCAGATTACTTCAAGAATCAATGTGCAGCTCTAGAAAATTAGCATGTGAATTGCTTCCAACACAGAAATGTTTGGGTTTAATGTCTGTAATGATATATTTAGATCAGCTTTTCTTCACCCATGTCTAGCTAGACATTCACAATTCTCTTTTATGTGTCTTAGAGAGTGTTTTATTCAAATAAAACTATGATTCCAGGCAAATGACTGCTGACTGATCATCTCAGCAGGCTTAAAAGGTTATATATGGAAAGGAGTAAGTAAACTAGATAGAAGTCTGGGATACTCTAGGCCTTGAAAACCAGTAAAACAGAGCTCTGAAAGAGCTGAACCACTTCTTCCACAAGCAGACAGTCCTGCCTAAACATTTTTCCTGTGTTGTCTGGACAAACTGACCTGGACAAACTGACAAATTTCAAAATAATCCTTTCTAACCTCACACTTTTATTAAATCAGGAGAAACTGAAAGATGAAAGTATGTAATTATCTATCTTTTAAACTATGACATATTAAACAGAGGAAGGAAGTATTGCGGACTGAGCATCTCTTTCCGATATGGAAGGGAAGGTAGAAGTTAGAACTCCTAGGGAATAACTCTGGGCCTTGCAGCTGCAATAGAAAGAAGTAGTTTTTTCACCCGAGTTAAGTTCTGCTTGTCTGTTTTGAAGGTGAAAATTAGGTCTGCAAACTGAAAAGAGCCAAGAAATTATGCTTCTAGCTACTTGAGTTGCAAATCCAGATTTAAAGAGGTAGAAATAATCAGCACTCTCATCCCACTGACTGATGTTGCCAAACCGTTGGCATATGTATTGTTGGTGCAATTTCCACCTCCACAGAAAAGCTACACTGCTGACCCTTATTTCTTCTTGTACTTCCTTACATTTCCTCAGAAAAATAGCAAAGTTTCTTGTATGTTTTATACAGTTGTTCTGGGAAGATAAATTAAATTATTCTTCTGAAGCACGATGAGGTGTTCAGGACATAGCTCTTATGTATAAGTACTCTTATTATTAATTATAATTATTATCATTATTATTATCACCTGACTTTAAAATTTCTGAAAACCTTATTTAATAAAGCATTTCACAACATATTCTTCCCATCTTCTTTTGTCCCTCACAAAGAAAGAAATATTCCCAAAGGTGACTTGACTTTGCAGGACAGGAAATTTTTGCACTCTTCAACATAACATCTTTCAGCTGAACTAGTAGAAATATTTCCTTTTGTCTTCCTTCTGACTATTACTCAAAAGGGGCAAGTACATTCCGGTGTAGATTTTGGAAAGAATAGTGGGGTAGCCTGGATTCTGTGACCAGTGTTTCTCTCTCAGGGTGTGATACCTGAAGCTGTATGTGATTTATAATAAATATAACTACAGGCTGCTACTTATTATTCCTTAGTCTGTGAGTTACTGTGGATTCAGTTGAGGGAAAGCAGCACGAAAAAATATTTTTATTAATATTCATTTAAAGTAATGATTTACTTTAACTGATCATGTGGTGTTCTGTACACTATTAAGTATGTACATATACTCTAAATGAGTCAGGTAACAGTAATGTCTATGAAAACTAGATTTTGAGTCACTAGTAGGAAATACTTGCTGAAGTAGAATTTAGAACGTGGAAATGATAGTATTTACATCAGAAGCATTATTCCAGGAAGACTGCTTCCAGACAAGAAATGTGGGCTGGGCGTTTGCATGAAAATAAAGAGAAGCAGAATGTATATTGACAATAAACTCTTTTTGTAAAATCCATAGTCTAAGAATTAGTGACTACATTACTCATAAGTTTCATTAAAAATCAAACTGAGAAATCATAATACACTTGAGGACATTCTATAAACAAAAAAGAAGCAGCTCTAGTTTTCAAACCAACATATAAACATTAGCTAAGTAAGCATTGTAGACCTAAAATTTTTCGTCAGCCCAGATTCCCCAATGGGAAACAGAAGCAAGAATCACTGTGGACCTACAAAACCAGGAGGATAAACTGGAAACACATTGGTGTGTGGCTTTCAGTTTTGTGCAATGTTCTGAAGAGCAAACAAACCACCTATCATATTATCCATTAGCATATATATAATTCAAAATATATAACCTAATCTCCAAAAGCTAAGTTTTGCTTTTCAAGTCTTGATCTTCTGATCACAGATATTGACAGAGGGAGAAATGTCTGGGGTAGCTGCATGCCAGTCTCTCTTCATTTAATGACTGAGGAGAGTTTTCAAGGTGCATTCTGGTTGCCTTCCATGGGATGTTATCCCTGTTGGTTTTTTCCTCAGGATGAGAGCTTTTTAAAAGTTCCATTGTAAACACGATGGAATTTCTTGAACCAACTTAGACCTGATTCAAACCCACAGCAGTTACTGTGTATATTTCAATGTATTTCAGCCAGACATCAAGAGCAGGCCTTTAATGAGGTTCAGGTTAACTCACATCACTAGAACTAGGACAAAAACTGGGTCAGTTTTCTTCAACCTTTGCTCCTGTCCGCTCTCTAAATAGTAAAAAGAGAAAATCTTTCCAAATTTGCTCTTTTGCTGATAGCTTACCTGATACCAAACAGATATCAAAAAACTGTCCCCTTAGAGTGCAAGAGCAGCCATTCAGACAAGGCGTCCACCAAGCACAGGATGCTGTCTCCAGCAATGGGTGCTGGAGAAAGAATAAGGATAGGCAAGCGGATACGGCATTTCCCTGTATACTTTCCCAGTTCTTGCTGTTTTCTGCTGAAGGAATATCATGAACTTGATGTGTTTTTTCTGTTTAGTGACAACAGATCACTCTTCAAAGTACTTGTCCAATCTCCCCTTGAATGATTGTATACTTTTTGCACCCACATCCTTTGGCAAAGAGTCCCACAAGTCTTGGCCAGTTGCATGAAAACCCAGCCCTTAAATTCTGCCAGACTGTGGCTCCTACTAGCCTCACCTGATGGCCCTTGCTCTTTTATTGGAGGGCATGGTGAATAGTCCCTGCTTGTCCCACTTTCCCATATCACTTAAGGTTTTGTAGACCTCCATCATGTCCCCTCTAAGCCACTCCAGCTGGAGGAGTCTTGGGCTTTGCAACCATTTTTCTTTATAATTCTATCAGCAGAATAGGGAATACATTTTTAATGATATTTTAAACACTCAACAAATTATTTAATTGTAAAACAGTTGATAATTTAACAGATGTATCAATTGCAGTCTCCTATTTGGGGAAGCAATCGACAGGATTTTTTATATTTAGGATTATTCTTTACTGAAATTTATTTTGCAACTCTTTCATGGACATGAATTACAATTTTCATGAATTCCTCATTGCAGTAGTTATTTCAAGTATTTACTCTTTCTGAAGGACTCTGTGTGCTGCTTCCTTATTGAACATTTATGAATAGGAACAGACCTTGAAAGATATTAATGGTATAAACATCTATGCAAACACATATTTGCATGAACACTTCTTGCCCATAAAAGTATTCATATTTCCCCTTCACAAACATTCTTGAATAAGTGAGGAAGAATTCATGTATGTGATTATAGAAAGAAATAAAAGCGGAAATCACTGCAAGTACTGCCCAAGACAATTAATGGCTTTTATTTGAATTCATATTTTAAAACTGTTTTTTGAACAGTAAAATTTTCTAAATTGAAAAGGGGCAATTATGGTCATTTATCTTGACCTACAGAACACCAGCAATTTCACAAAGTATCTCATGAATCATGACCATTTTACCAGTATGCAGTTCCTAGTATCCATCAGGAACTGCCAGGAACAATAATCCTTTAATAAGATAATCAGATGGCTTAAAAATCTACAATTTCTGAAAGTGCCGAGGAAGTTCTACTTTGGCAGACCACATATTACATTATAAAAACTGTATTGAATTATGTTACTATCAAGTATGCCATATACCTTTTCTAATCTAATCACTTACTGAGAGATATACAATATCATTTCATAGCTGGTGTTCTAAATAATGATAAGGAGTTTGTAGTATATTTAAGATATAGATAATTTGATTTGATAGGTAATGTATGTAATTTGATAAGAAAAGTGATTCAGTATTGGAGATACGTGATTTGATGGATAATTGAGCGAAGGATGAATATATTCTAGACACAAAGAGAAATTCAGGCTAATCTGCACATTCATCTAGTGTATCTGTGGGGTATTTGAAAGTTTTAAAAGCTATATAAATTTTATTTTGTGCTTGAAGTTGAAGGATTTCTAATCACTGTTGTTAAATATTGAATTTTTAGTCACTTAATAAAATAACTAGTCTTAACATTTACTATATTCAGGTTTAAAGCCACATATGAAGTAATCACAATAAACTCTCTCATTTTGTTTCTGTTGTAAAGGGCTAGAAAATTTCTTGTTGAGTTAAATGCATGAATAAATGTTGTTATAGCCCAAAGCACTTATTCAATTCAAGAACTTCAATGTTGCCTTAAGCAGGGTCTTTTTCAGTTTAAAAAAGCATCAGTTTTTGTTAGTTATATTATACCGCAATGATATTTAAAATTTATAATTAAAAAAATAGAAAAGAGATGGAAATATAAAACGTATTTTAAATGTGTAACCCCTTGTCTCAGTTCATTAATTTTTCTCCTTAGCTAATGCTGATGCATTGGGCTGATCACCCCAAGGGACACATTCAGACCACTGACTTTCTTTCTGACACATAACTATGAGGAGATCAGGGCATGGGAAGGCTCTCCTAGCAATAGAGACTGAACAGACAGAATGTTTAATTCGGAGGAAAGAAAAAGTGGGCCATGACAGAGAAGGCAGCTAAGGAACTTGAATTCATCTTTTTCCATCAGTGAAATGGAAAGGTAGGAAAATCAATGCTGAGAAGTGAAAACATTTCCCAGACAATTAGCAGTAGGACTCTGCTACAAAGTACTATGGAGACTTAGATCTTATTAAGGTCAGCAACAAGCATGTATATGCACAATGTGAAATCCATGAGTTGCAATAACAAATACCAAAACACAAGATCTGCAAAAGGGATAGTGATTCTTGTACTTGACCACAGCTGCTAGCTGGAGAACAGTAAACTTCTGTGGGAGAAGGGAAGCAGCCAGTCTCCTTCAGGTTCTGCAGGAACACTTACTTCTCTTGGTCAGCCAGCATTGTGTGTTATTTAGTCAAATTGCAGGTGTAAAAAAGACACAAGACCCTGCTAAACTCACTTCACAACTTTAAGAGTCTCATATTCTATCAAAAAGATTGATTGAATTGGCTTAAATTTTGGCTTAATTAGTAAGGGTAATGGATCAATAGTATTTATTTCTGCTTGCAGTTCCCTAAATATCTATACTTAGTTCAGAAAACACTTCAAGGATGCCAGAGCTTGTTCTCTGTTCTCCAGACTGCTGTGCATGTATCTATATAGCTTTATGCACACACACGGTCCTTTCAGGATAGCTCACAACAGATTATTGACATGCATGTGTTTTCCGACACAGGCACTTTGATTGTACAACTTGTGGTCATGACTCAGAGTTCTCACATCCTGGGAGAGGAAGTTTTTCTGGCTTTTCTCACAGTGTTGTGCTGATTGTTCCACTGTTTCAATTACTTCAGTAGAAGGTAGGTGAGTTTAACCCAGTTTCACATCAGTCAGTAAAACCTTGAGGAAAACACTCAAGAATGACATCCAGAATGCTACATACTGTTCATCTGCAACACAACATTAATATCACTATATTAACACTAGACTTCCAGAGAGTAGGCATAATGTAGAAATTCATAAAGAAATCTTTGCATGCAAAGGCCACTGTGTCACAAATCTTCAAGCTTTTAAAAACCATATGTTTTCATTCCCTATTATGAATCTGGGGTTCACATTGGTCTAAATTTAAGCACAGTGAGAAATTTTGCTTCAGCTCATTGGGGAGAGAGATAAAACAATATCTTAACTGTTTTAGAAAAATCTTCTTTTTTCCCTGTCTTGTTTTCTTGTATACTTACATTGTACTTGTCTAAGTGTAATTTGCTTGCATTTTCTAAAATCAGTATAAAAACATTCTGTGCCTTTTCACTTCTACGCAATGACAAGATGTCATCATTTTTATACTTTATGGTAACTCATGACACTTTTTTGTTTGTGGAGCATGATTATATTTTTAGTTATATTTATGTAAGGTAGTGTCATTCTATTTAATTCATTAGATGCCTTTGCATTTGTGTGAATGACAGGAGGATCAAAGGCCTCATAATGCAGTACTATACCATGATAACATTATTGTTCTAATATAAAATATTTGGCTAATTTAGTATGTCTACTATTTTTATTAAAATACAAGAAGTAGACGTTATGCCTGACTTCAAAAACAAACAGCAGACATATTTTATGTTCACTACTTGGTATCGAGTCACAGGCACTTGTCTAAGGGTAAAAGCATGTCAGAAGTTTGTTTTGCCTATTGTGATCAACAGCAGCATTATAAGAGACAAACTCCACAGCTTTTATATCTGCTGAGCAGTCCTGCTGACTTCAGTGCAAAGTACTATACAAACGAGCAATGAGCAAAGAACTTGGAGTTGACTGTGAAGTTTTGGGACAGATCCCCAGCTAGTATAAATCAGATTAGTTCTGAAATTCAGAGGAGAACTGCCTGTTCAAATCCTGATTTCTGACTTCAGGAAAACGTGACAGCCAATATAATATTATTAGTTGTAGTGCTAGTAATAGTAGTAGAGGTAGTAACTGCTGTCCCTATTACTATTCCTATTACTACTACTCTTATTATTGTCCTGTTCTAAAATAAGATTGTAAATGCTAATAAGAAAAGTACTAATTAAGGTACCAAATAAAGCATATTTCAGTTCATAAAATTTTACACATGCTCCATTGAAGATAAGGGCCTACTATGCAGCAAATTTAAGCTTATTGGCAATAATCTCAGTTACTTATTATATAAACAGTTTATTAGTTAACCTCCCCTCAGAGGTCTCTGTCTCACAAACTAAAACCTGCTGGATTAAGTTATTAAGCAAACTGCTCCAAGGGGAAAAAAAAAGTCAAGAACAAAAATAGCAGTAAGAGATAAAGAGTTCATTCACCCTGGAGTAAATGGATCCAATTCTGCTTGTACCTAGGTCACAAACTGTCTGGAGCAGCACAAACACAAAGAAAAGAAAAGTATTATCTATTTTAAAATGTATCTTTAAAATGTAGAAGTAGAAAACAAGTAAAAATTTTTTGCTGCAGTTCATTCACCCTGGAGTAAATGGATCCAATTCTGCTTGTACCTAGGTCACAAACTGTCTGGAGCAGCACAAACACAAAGAAAAGAAAAGTATTATCTATTTTAAAATGTATCTTTAAAATGTAGAAGTAGAAATCTGATTTTTTATACTATGTCAGAATGCAATTCCAAACACCATACGATTGCCACATGGAGTTTTTATGATGGGATAACATCATCACCCTCAGAAGTATATCTGTGTTAATTTATTTCATATCTTATTGCATATAATTTTTCACTGTGGGCTGTCAGTGAACAGCACATTGACATGGCTTCAAAAACCTGAGGAAAGATCTTATGGCATAAAACATAAGGAAAGAAGTAAGTAACAGAAGAGGCATGGATAGCGCCAGTTCCTATTTTTCATCACTCATCTCCATGCCTTTGAGCTGCTCCTTCATGTAAATGGCAATCCACACCCTTCTTTTCCTTATCCATACTTCCTACAAAGCCCATAGCACGCACCACACACCTCCTGTCATATAAGCTATCCCACTACTTCTGAGTTATTTCAGCGTCCACAGGCAGAGCCCCAGCTCCTCCTCTTTGTTGCCCAGGCTGTGTGTATTTGTGCATAGGCACTTGAGGCTGGCCCCTTTTTGACCCATCTTGTTTGTCCTGAGGGATCTGTATCTCCCATTATCCTGCCTCATGTATTTACCATCTCTGACCTCCACTCACTCACTTAATTACAAGATGCTATCACCAGGCCCCAGCATGACACAGTTAAAGGCCTCCTCAACAAAATGGCAAGCATCTTGGCAAACACGTTGTTACCCTACTTGGTCAAGTGGATCCCACCTCTTGCTGGCCCCCCCGCCCATACCTAAATCAGGACAGAGCTATCAAGCTACCTGGGGCAGAACTTTTAGAACATCTGAAAGACGAGCTGTTTGAAAATGCAGTGCAAATTGTTTAGCTGGTAAAAGGCACAAGTACATTCTCTGTTGATTTAAAACAGGTCACTGAAGTGCAATGAGTCGGAGTAAGAGCTGCACTCCTCATGCTGTGGGATGCTGACATAATTAGGGACAAATGCTACAGTGTTTGAGGCACTGTTAGCTCGAAGGTTGGTTTGGAGGCATCTTTCTGCATTCCCTGATTTTCTCTGAGTTTTGGGGGTTTATGCCCAATTAGCCCAGCCTTGGGTCATTGGTAAGTGACACGTTTTGGAACAATTTCTTCAGGTGAACCCAAATCAGAATTGTCTACGCTAGATCTCTTAGGTGTTTTCTAAGTCAGGGCTAACACCTTTGGCCCCTTTCAGAAGTGTTGTTCACTAGAATAGAGTAGAAAATAGTATTTTACACTTGACAAAAATGAAATTTGTTGCATTTATCTTGTACAATTTTTTCTGCTAATTCTATGTGTCAAGGAAAACCAAATAAATTCTGATCTTCCAATGGACTGTACCCAGAGACAGACATAGGTACGTGCATACGCATGCTAACACAGAAGACCCATTCTCCCCCTTTCCTCACCCAACCTTATTCCTCAATTGCTTTTTCTGGGGCAGGTTTTCGCAGAAGTACTCTTCTTCATGGCTCATCTTCTTTCCATTCTGATGGTGTCTGTAATTTGTATGTGGCACAGTTTGCTGCCTTCCACTCAACAAGAAAATTATTCAGCTTTCAGGTTTTGCAGAACTCTGGTAGCTCGTTAAAGGTCAGGACGACATATGTTATAATCCTGAGATCTTGCACAGTCCTCACGCTTGGCAGGTTGGGTCCTGAAGTACCATGTGCTTATTAAGTTCCATTGATTTCCAACTGTGAGGTGAGAAAGATGGTGTTAATTATTTCCAATATCTTCTCAGGACTGGGAGTAGGTAGTCTGTTCCAGTCTAATTTCAATAGTACTTGTCTTTCTACCAGGCTGAAAACATGAGACCAATACTGTGGACTGACTATTTCTGGTTTGGCCTTCTTTTTGTTTTCATAAGCTGAAAGAAACATTTGGCCCTTTCTCATTGTCAAACATTAGTAGATACTAACAAACTGCATTTCATGTCCGAAGAAGAGCAATGAAGCTGGTGAAGGGTCTGGAGAACAAGTCCTATGAGGAGTGGCTGAGAGAACTGGGACTGTTTAGTCTGGAGAAAAGGAGACTGAGGGGAGACGTTGTCACTCCCTACAGCTACCTGAAAGGAGGTTGTAGCGAGGTGGGTGTCGGTCTCTTCTCCCAAGTAACAAGTGATAAGATGAGAGGAAATGGCCTTAAGTTGCACCAGGGGAGGTTTACATTGGGTATTAGGAAAAATTTCTTCACCGAAAGGGTTATCAAGCATTGGAACAGGCTGCACAGGGAAGTGGTGGAGTCACCATCCCTGGAGGTATTTAAAAGACGTGTAGACGTGGCGCTTAGGGAGATGGTTTAGCGGTGGACTTGACAGTGTTGGGTTTATGGTTGGACTCGATGATCTTAAAGGTTGTTTCCAACCTAAATGATTCTATGATTCTATGATTCTAAAGTACGGTGCCACTGTTTAAGTGTCTAGTACATACAAACTGGATTGAATACAGGATGCGGATAGGGATAATTTTGCACACATCCAAACCTATATTTTAACAGTAATCTTATTAACAAAGACAGGACAATTCATAATGTCGATGAATAAAAATTCCATGGGAAAAGATTTGTTATGTATATGGAATATATCAAATATAATAAATTTAATAGAAAAGAATTTGAATTCAATTAAGCAATCTGAATAACATATAATAATAATGTAAATCACCAGTTCTGCTTCCAGTCATAAATGTCCTGTATATTTACATACATTATCTTAATTATCTTTCCATTTGAATTTTAAAAGAACTGTATAAAAAGCAAAGAATTTACAAGATTCGCTTATGAATTTTCAGTTATTTTGATATTATCAGAGTTTCTTTTGATGTGGTCTGCAAATTCCCTCACTATCCCATTAAACTCAAACCTGAACCTCAGTTGACACAGCTCAGTAAATTTGTACCATATTAATTTACACTGTGAAAAATCTAATATGCTCTTTTATTAGCCACTAATTGTATTTTTAGTTCAAAAGAAGCAGTCTTTAAAACAAGATAAAAATGTAAACACTAGCAGACTTACTATGGCAGTTGCAAGTACCAATTATCAGAGTTTGGCTGATAATCTTTTATAGTGCCTATTATCTTGGTATTAAAACGCTTTCCAGTGAAATCATACCTGCCTCATAATGTGCCAAATAGATTTTAACAATACTTTGCTTTCCAGGGCTGCATCAAAAGAAGCGTGGCCAGCAGGTCAAGGGAGGTGATTCTGCCCCTTTACTCTGCTCTGGTGAGATCCCACCTGGAGTACTGCGTCCAGCTCTGGAGCCCCCAGCACAAGAAAGACATGGACCTGTTGGAGCGGGGCCAGAGGAGGGCCACAAAAATGATCAGGGGGATGGAACACGTCTCCTATGAGGACAGGCTAAGAGAGTTGGGGTTCTTCAGCCTGGAGAAGAGAAGGCTCTGGGGAGACCTTATTGCAGCTTTTACATACTTGAAGAGGGCTTATAAGAAAGATGGGAACAAACTTTTTAGCAAGGCCTGTTGTGATAGGACAAGGTGGAATGGTTTTAAAGTAAAAGAGGGTAGATTTAGGTTAGATATGAGGAAGAAATTTTTTAGAATGAGGGTGGTGAAACACTGGAACAGGTTGCCCAGAGAGGTGGTAGATGCCCCATCCCTGGAAACATTCAAGGTCAGGTTGGACGGGGCTCTGAGCAACCTGATCTAGTTGAAGATGTCCCTGCTTATTGCAGGAGGGTTGGACTAGATGATCTTTAGAGGTCCCTTCCAATCCAAACTGTTCTATGATTCTATGATTCTATGATAAATGTGGTTTTATTGGATGCTGCTGCCTCACTTGCTTGGAGGCAGAGCTATTAAAAGAGGGAATATAGTCTGAAACAGAGCTACACCCACTTTTTGCTAATTGACAGATTGCTCAACAAAACCCTTGGTGGATTTTGTGGTGCTTAATTAGGACACAATTTTGCAAACAGAGGCAGCAGAGCACATGGCTTCTGTTGGGTCCCAGTCTCTGTGTAGGGAGTTACGTATGAATTTGTCAACCAGCAGCCAGCTCCAGACTTAGTAGTGATGACTGATGCAAACACATCTGGAAGGGAATAATCATGTCTCACTGCCCTGAGACGAGCAGTCTCTCTCCCACAGCCATTTACTTCTGGGGTTTGATTGAAGTTAGTGAGAGTTTTGCCATGCACTAGAGAATGGACTGAGCCCAGGAAGGTTGAAGGGTAGTATTAAGATGCAGAATATGGCTAAAATGTCTTTACACTAATATTTCTTTACTTGAGATATTAGTACCTTTCATATTATAACAATGTATTCTGAACAGTTACCTGATACATAACAGAAATAAAATCCTGGGCCTAGTCAAGTTACTGGGACTGCACGGAGACTAAGATGGCAAAATAGCATAACCCTGTCCTGTTGTGGAGCTCTGCTACGTCTTTAGGGCCAAAGTCTCTGACCAGCCACAGTCCAGCTCCTGGTATGCAGTCTGGATGCCATGAGAGCAACATGTTTGGCACAGCAAGGGAAGATGACATTTCTGATAATGACCACTCCACCCTTCTGTGTATTCCTTGGGGCAGTTTGGACCATCCTGTACGTGAGTCCTGCTTGGACCTGTCTCAGGCTGTGAACCCATATCCCACACCAGGAACAATTTTTAGGGAGTCAGATTGGGGTTTTGTGTTAAAGAAAGAGTGACCTGTGACCTCGTCTGTCATTTGGGTCCCCATAAGGAACCTGTTTTCAGTGTATTTTTGAGTAGTTTCTAGATGTCCACATAGTTATGGCCTGTGTTTTCTTGTCTAAAACTTTTGAGACAGGCAAGCAGATGCCTTTCCCAGGACCTTGCAGGAATAACATGTATGGCGCTTGTAACAATTACTTTTATGTACTCTACTGTTTTTATTTGTTGCCTTGCTCTTACATTCCCCCCGAACACAAATTTGCGCATGGTCCCTTCCTTCTGCTCCCTCTCTGTGGCTGCTGCCTGTCCCTGTGCCTGGTGAGTCCTGGTGATTTCAGACCTGCAGGACTCCTTCAAAAAGGGGACCCACCCGTCAGACAAATGACAGAGGGAACAGCAATATCTTGTGGCTTAGGAGGTTAAGGTGGGAAGTAACATTTCTGCTCCATCAGACCATGCCTATAGCCTCAGCCAATGAGCTATGGACTCATCCTCTCGTCCTGTGTGTATTCTCATGTACAGGAACTGACAAATCTTGGTGCCTGAGAAATCCAAGCATTTGGGTCTGGCCCCCGTATGAGGTTTCCCTGACAGGTTTCCTCTTTTACAAGAAGTGGAGATAGTATAACAAATGTATATGGGGGACTGGAAGGGCCAAGAGTGCTCCAAGGGTTTAAGGGAGAGATGTCAAGCCCAGGAACGTGCCAGAAGATATCCAGAATGAACATGCCCCAAACATCCGCACTTTTAGATTTGATAAGGACCAGCATTATGAATACAAATAAGTTTCAACTTCATATATCATCCTTGGACAGTTTTCAAAGTTGGTCTAATAAAATAAAGAACTGAGATACATCATCCAACAATGTTACACCATAACACAGGAGTATGGGTGGAAATTTCAGCAACTGCTCTTTTGTGTCACTTGACTTGTAATTTTAACTACAGTTTAGCAGGGAGGTGTTGATTTCATCTTCTCTACACTTTCTCGTAACTTGTATTTAAAATGAAATGTCATAATTGTGGGGCACAACTGCAACATTTATATAACTAACCTGCAGCACCATCACTCCTGGTCTGGTAGCAAAAATATTTTACTTTCCTCTATATGGGTCAGAAAGCAAAGGAGACATTCACTCAGCAGCTGGCTTTACTGCTACTTGCTGCCAGAGAGAGATAGCATAACTAACAGCTTCTGGGTTCTGTTCCAGCTTTTGCAAGACACTGTTCTCTTATGTTCTTTAACACTGGTAAAACAACATACTTTGCCTAATCTCATTCTCTGAAATAGCTGAACTATTTTGTCTGAATGTTTTGAAGAAGATTCCGTCTGATGCTTAAACCTACTGTGGAAAATTTCAGTCCAAACATTTCCGTTTTGGCCAAGTCATAAGCAATTTAAAAGAACGCCAGACATCTTTAACTTTATAGGGGATGTTGTCAGCTCAAATGCTACAATCACATCCACCGCCCACATACACAGACAAGTATATATACACAGACATATACATAGCCACAGAGGAAAAAGCAGATCTTGTTGGGATCTTGTGTTGCATTTTTTCCCCAAAATCATTTAAACCTGATAATTGTTAAGATTGCAAAATGTGAACTTCACTGCTTTGCAAAGCCTTGACAGTGATGGAAAAAGGCATGGCAAATAAAAAGGCAGATTTTCAGTCAAAAAGATTACTTTCTCCTAATAGAACACTAAAGTGCATTTTATCAAATATTTTCTATTAATCATGCAAGTTCATAAAATTCCCTTAATAGCTTTTATTTTACTTCTTTTATTGCAAAGTAATATACTTACACCTATCATCCATCTTCATTCTGAGCTCAAAGAAGAATTAAATTATTTTTACATCACAATTTTTTTCTGAAGTGCTCTGCATATTTCAGCCCTACAGTATTCTACCTAGATTAAAAAAAAAGTATTTGACTAAACCTTTACCTTTACTTTACTATCACAAAAAGTAGGAAATAAATCATAAAAAATAAGAAGTTTGAACATTTATCTTGGAAGAGGTCTGTGACTGTTTTCCTAAAGGGATCAAGAAATTAAAATACTTACTAATAATTTCTATTTAATATTAATCTTTAATGACATGCTTCACTGAGATTTTCTTTTTCTAAACAGGAATATGTGTAGGATTTATTGTGTTATACTCAGATACTTCTTTTGAGATAAATATGCATTAATCGGGAAAAAAAAAACAAAAAACCAACAATTTATCTTTCTTCTTCCTTTTCCCACCTCTCAGCTTGCATCCTTTGAATTGAGCATATACTTCAGCCTTTTCCTAGGTGAGGAAAAAAAGCCTGGCTTGAGTGCATGCATATGTATACGGACACTTGGTTGCAAGGGACTTTCTACATTGCTAAATTCAGGCTGTCATTACAAGAGGCATCATGTCTTGTTATCCCTTTCATCAGGTTACCCAACACCCATCATAAATGCCAATATGGACTCATTTTGATATTCCAAGCAAGGACAATAACAAGGAGAACAAAAGTGGTGTGAACTAAAGAGCTTTCCACAAAATGCAGCTCTAAAGAGTCTTCAATTCAGTCTTTTCCTTCCTACAAAATGCTGGGGAGTCCTATTTATTACCTCTAGAAACAACACAGGAATCTCAGTCAAGCAAAAATAAGCTCCTGGTATTTTCTCTGTATAGGTGGCACTTCTGAGCACAATACTGGGGTATCGTGGCCTCAGTAGCTTTCCTTTTTAGCTATGATATTGTAGATAGCACTTCTAGACATACAGCAGTATAATAAAGTCTGCTACTGGCCTAAAACAAGAAATTCATAGTGTGAAGTAGATTTTGCCATCTGTTGGCTTGCAGTATAAAAACTGGTCGTGATTTCATTTTGAGCTAGTCTCCTGTTTCTTTCTTAGATGTACTCGGTAGCTTAAAATTGAGAGCTTGGGAAGTTTTGACTGTAGCTACATTATTCAGGGAAAAGATTGTGCTCAAATTCTTTATACGCTTATGTTAAATCCTATCTCTTAATTGTATTGTAGACTCTGTCACTGAAATTTTTTCCATCTGCCTTTATAATTTGCATACTTCTTGGGTTTCAGATGTACCCTGTGTTTTATACAAAACATTAATATGCTGTCAGAATTTCAGTAAATTAATAATTCTCTACACCAGAACAAATGTCTTGCTGTCAGGGATTTTGTGAATTTCAGCTTACTAATATCCCTGGGTCATATTAATTTTCCAGGAAGTGTTTGCATTTCACACAACAGTCTATGTGAACATTTTACTCTACAATATTAGAGATTTGAAGTTTTGACTATAGAGAAAGGCTTTTTAAATGTCTTGTCAGATAATGACCATTACAAATCTTTTAGACTTCTTGGAAAGAAGCATAATGCAAAAAAACCAAAACCAAAACCAAAACCAAAACCAAAAACCCCAAACCAAAAATACAGTTAAACATTTGAAATGTGAAGAATTAAGCTTTCCCTTTTAACATTGCTTCCCTCTCTCCATAGTTTTTAGTGTCCTAGCTGAAAGACTTGTTTGTGACCCTGAAATTACTAACTACTCCTTTTGGGTGGAAAATTAAAAAAAGAAAAAAAAAGCTAAAATGAGCTGGAGTGCCTGTTCTCTCTCTTGTCGTCACAGTCGACAGCAACCTGTAAGCACGCTCCATACAAACAGCAGTACTGCAAAGACAGAAAAAAACGTTTCTTTTTCTAAAGCTGACTTACTTGCAACCTCACTGCTGGACAAAAGCAGACCCAACATGGGTCTTTACCAGTGTCCTGATTTCAGCTGGGATAGAGTTAATTTTCTTCCTAGTAGCTGGTATAGTGCTGTGTTTTGGATTCAGGATGAGAATAATGCTGGTAACACACTGATGTTTTAGTTGTTGCTAAGTAGTGCTTACCCAGTCAAGGACTTTTCAGCTTCCCATGCTCTGCCAGGTGTACAAGAAGCTGGGAGGGGGCACAGCCAGGACAGCTGACCCAAACTGGCCAAAGGGGTATTCCATACCCTATGATGTCATGCTCAGTCTATAAACTGGGGGGAGTTGGCTGGGGGGCAGCAACCTCTGCTCAGGGACTCGCTGGGCATCTGTTGGCGAGCGGTGGACAATTGCATCGTGCATCACTTGCTTTGTATATTCTTTTTTTATTAGTAGTAGTAGTATTATTACTACTACTACTACTACTACTACTATTTTATTTTCTTTCAGTTATTAAACTGTTCTTATCTCAACCCACGAGTTTTCGTACTTTTACTCTCCCGATTCTCTATCCCATCCCACCGGAGCAGGGGGACTGAGTGAGCCGCTGTGTGGTGTTTGGTTGCTGGCTGGGGGTAAACCACAACAACCAGCCTTAACACAACATCTTTTGCAGAGCTCTAGCTGTGAGCTACAGTAAAGCACTAGTAAGGTTTCCCGCAGTAACTTTACTGCAGTAAAGCTTCCATGGATGAGGGAGTTGGGGACAGACCACGTGCAGTTGCAGTTGCAGTTTCTACCTCCTGTGCTCCATGACGGGGCTCTGCTGCACTGTGTTGTATTGTTCAGTGTCTGGGTTAACTTGAAGGCATCATCTTTCTACATAACAGATTTTGTCAGCTGAGACCTGTACTAGCAGTGAATTATTTTAAACTCTGTTTTCTTTAGTGTCTCTGGTCATCGGTGCAGAGAAGTGTACAAAAGATAACGACTAAGATAACTTACTTTGATAAGCCAGGCTTTTATTAAACTGAAGGTGAAAGAAGAAAAAAGAGGAAAGAAAATAAATTGGTGGTGAAAGGAAAGGAGAGGTAAGGAAGATCTGACTGAAATAACACAAGCCTCATGTTCCAGGTGCTATTCAAGACTGCAAGGAAGCAGGTAGCACTGATGATGTCTTTTCTGTCTATCTCTCTTGCCCAACATTTTCATAAGGCTTTTACTTTCCCACACTAGCAAAACCCCAGGGCTCTCAGGACAGATCTCAGTGCTGAAGCTGGGGCATGAAATCTGAGTCTGAAAGCTAAGCATGGTGTCTGTAGTCATAACTTTGTAACTTTTCTAAATCCTGTTGCTTATCCTTCCTGCAAGGGTATGTAGAAGTAGCAGTGGACAGAGTAGTCTTTCCTTCCCCTAGATTAATTGCTAGTTAGGCCTGTTTTCTAACATAACAATTCTGATCTACTGTTTTCTGATGTCATAATATTTTATTTTTTTGTGGCATAGTCCTTGGATTCCTTGAAGAGGCATTTTTGTTTGCAATATTTTATTTTTCTGCCTTTCAGTTTTTCTGATCAGTCCATGCTATTACTATGTAATAAGCTATGCTGGATGCTTCTGTTTCTGAGGGCAAAATTGGATATATAGGTTTCAGTCCAGAAGCCACAGCTACTGGTTGTGGGAGTGTAACACCTGCATAAATATGTGATGAATCTCAGGTTATTCAGAAAAGGGCTATTTGGTGGACAATCAATAACTGCTATTGCTCCTAAGCTACTCATTGACATGGCAGCACAGGTTTCAGAGGAGTCACCTGTGATGATCTCTGTCCTTCTGTCATCCTGGAAGTCCTCACAGGGGCTCTCAGTAGATGCTATGGGCCCCCAACCCACCTACTGGAAATTTCCAGAGTCTTGATTCTGGACAAAGATGGTTATTATGGGGAGTAACTTCCCCTTTCCTAAGTGGTGCTGGGGAGCAATTGCTCTGCCATATCTTGCCTGCAGGTAATCTTGCACTGGTCACGGAAAGGGTAAAAATGCGAAAGGGAGGATCTACTTCTACCCCCATCTGCATCCTCCCACCAGTTTCTGAGTATGCTCTTCTGCTGAGGAATTCTGCTTTTCTCACTGGAGAAATAGTAGAGCAGAATACAGATAATAATAAAAAGTTGAAGCTTTCAAAGGAAAATCCCAGCTACATTTTTACGTCTTTTTATTCCTCCCTTTCTTTCTTTTTTTTTTTTTTTTAAATTGAAGCAGGGCTCCTGGGCATTCACTAAACAACTTCTATCTAACAGGAAGAATATTGTATTTTGCAATAAATGAGCTGGCAAATAGAAAATTATGCCAAGAAATTGAAAGATAATGGTCTGTAAGCACAATAAAGATGGACACTGCAATAATGCAAGCCAGTTCTTTCAGTGAAATAAGCGAACATTATTCCTTAAACTTACATGGTTTCTGGGTACCCTCACCCCAGCCTTCTGGGGTTTCGCATGGTTAAATTTAGCCACTCACAGTTGCATAACCGTTCCTTTTAGCTTGTGACACTGGAGTCAACCTGAGGTCAAGCTGCATCCTGCTGGAGGCCAACATGAAAATAAGTATGAGACAGTGTTTCCTAACCTAGATTCTCTGGAATATCAGAAGCAATGCTACACGCTTTCTCTTCTGTCCTTTGCTTCACAGTACATCACTTTTAACATGCAATTTATTTTTTGAAAATATCTGTGATATTCCTTGAATACACATTGTTATTTCTAACTTTGCTGCTGCAGTGAAAAATGTTTCAGCTCACTGAATCACCAGTGATGCTGTATACCTTGAATATAATGCTGCCATGTAGCGCATTAAGATATCCATTACATACACATTAAAATAATTTTATCCATTAAAGCAAAAAAAACCCAGAATACTTGTTTAAGAATATAGTGCATGGCAATGGCAATTAAAATGCATAACAACCAGGGG
>NW_009203665.1:39013-68526 GCF_000690835.1 Fulmarus glacialis | reverse complement strand
CTCATCAGGTCCCATAGACTTGTGCACCTATGACGTGCTATATATAGCATGCACCTGTACATATGACGTCATGCTCAGCATACATAAAGCTGGCGGAAGAAGAAGGAAGCGGCAACATTCCGAGTGATGGGCTTTGGTAGCTCTTCCCATGTCCACTGATGTAGTCACTCCATCCTAGAAGGCCACTAGGTTGGTCAGGCAGGACTTGCCCTTGGTGAAGCCATGCTGGCTGTCTCGAATCACCTCCCTGTCCTCCATGTGCCTTAGCATAGCTGCCAGGAGGATCTGTTCCATGATCTTCCCAGGCACAGAGGTGAGACTGGCCTGTAGTTCCCCGGGTCTTCCTTTTTTCCTTTTCTAAAAATGGGGGTTATGTTTCCCCTTTTCCCATCAGTGGGAACTTCACCAGAACTTCACTGCCATGACTTCTTAAATATGAGGGATAGTGGCTTAGCAACTTCATCTGCCAGTTCCCTCAGGACCCACAGATGGATCTCATCAGGTCCCATAGACTTGTGCACCTATGACGTGCTATATATAGCATGCACCTGTACATATGACGTCATGCTCAGCATACATAAAGCTGGCGGAAGAAGAAGGAAGCGGCAACATTCAGAGTGATGGCATTTGTCTTCCCAAGTAACCATTACGTGTGATGGAGCCCTGCTTTCCTGGAGATGGCTGAACACCTGCCTGCCGATGGGAAGGAGTGAATGAATTCCTTGTTTTGCTTTGTTTTCACTCACAGCTTTTACTTTACCTATTAAACTGTCTTTATCCCAACCCATGAGTTTTCTCACTTTTACCCTTCCGATTCTTTCCCTCATCCCACCAAGGGGAGAGTGAGCGAGTGGCTGCATGGTGCTTAGTTGCCAGCTGGGATTAAACCATGCAAAGCCCTATAGTTACATTTCCCTGATATATTGTGAATATACCTGACATATTCTGAATATATTCTATTTCCTGACATATTCTGAAATAAGTTTGCTTTGCCTTAGCTCTCAGTGTGTATGAATTTGTTTTGCTTAATTTCTGAGGTGACCAAAGACTATGGGACTGCTAACACAGGAAAAAAAAAAAAACAAACAAAAAAAACCACCAAAGAAAAAACCCTTGAGTTAATGATTTTTTTCCCCCAGTAAGGTTTATAAACTTGAGCTCTGCATCTCATTAACAGTGTCACTGAGCTTTTGGCATGTGCAGAGCCGGGGCTCAGCAAGTCATGTCTGCCTGGCATGTATCATGTAAGCAGTATGACTTCTATACATAAAAAGGATATTGTGTGTATTAGGAGGTGAAATATGAGTTTTCTGTGTCTCCCAAAGAACTATGTCATTCATCATGATGTATTAGAAGTCCTCCAAAGGGATCAAACACATTTCTGCCTCTTCAAGGCCAGAGAAGAAGTTTTCCTCTTTTCTTCATGCTTATCTGAAGAATGCATTTATATTTTCAAAGTGCATCCCTCCCGGCTTTCATTTTGATAGATTAAGAAAGCAAAACTTTTAATTTGTTCCTGTAAAACTGTCCATTTCCTCAGTTTTTACAGTAGCCCTCCTCAGTCCAGTTTCAGTTCATCTTTGTAAGCATGGATGAGCTCTTTCAAGTGCCTTGTATACTGTAAATACCACTCTCCTTTCACTGGAATTATTTTTACTGATGTAGGCCAAGATTGCTTTTACAAGCTTAAGACCCTGTATAAATCTGGAAAGACACCTGGATGCCAAGGTATGTTAAATGACACAAACATTGGAACTTTCACACCTAACTTGTATGTAGACACCTTCATGTAGAGCTTTAGATTTAGGTATCTTAATTTTGAATACATTAATACCCTTATTTTGGAAAAAGAAAAAAAAGGCTACTAATTTTGCTGCAGAAAACTATTGATACTGTTAAGCAATAATACAAGCAGCTAAATAAAAAGGGAAACCTTTTATTATTCCTTATTATATTCCCTATTATATTCCTTAAAGGGAAACCTAGGCAATGACCAATACGACAACTTTTACAGGTTCTAGAAAACCTACAAATCAGACTGTGTATTTATGACACAATCTGCTATTTATGCCTGTACAATATTTGGAAAGTCATCTCCTGTAAGTGTTCCATACTAGTAATTTTCCGTTGTTGTTTACTGTTGCTATTATTGTTATTACTATACGATATATAGTAACATATATATTATTAATATAATATATGTTATACTATACTATACTTGATTAAATAGTGTCAGCATTGATAAATAAACTGATAAACCAGTTATCTTCAAAAGTATCCATTTACCATTTCTTGCTCGCTTTTTTGGATGCTCATATAAGGAAAACCAAGATGATAAACCTAATCGATTATATGCAACTCCATACTAAATCATACTATTATTCAGTTAAATCTAGTTCATCAAATTCAATGGTAAAAAGAAGCATGAAAACCAGAAGTAACGCATTGAAACTGATGGTTGCAGATATAAAAGCCTGTATGAATTCAATTCTTTTTTTATCTAAAAAAATGAAAAATACAACTCTCAGTTTTCTAGAATTAGTCTAATTTCCAGGGTGAAAGAAAGAGATATTCTGTTCTTTTTTGGCCTTATTCTAGTAGGATAAAGGAACTCATGCTGCAGGAACATATTTCTGTACTTTTTATCCACATTTTAATACACATCAATGTATTCTGACTTGTGAGAAAAGGCTGTAATCTTTATAAAAAACTTTCTTCGGCCCTACAACTCAAGTCAGATTTATAGGACAGTTTGCCAGTTGTGCTGCTTTTAATCTCCTGAAAAGTTATAGATTACACTTCAATTTCTGTAGTATCAGTGAAACACCCTTCTTAACGTTGGTCTTGTATTTTCTTTGTAAAGAAAACTATATGAAGATGGGCATTCAGATTTTTCATTATTTTGCCTCTCTCATTTTTTTGGAGATGTTCCTTCTTCCACAGAAAATACCTCTTCATATTTTAAAACCCCTACTAAATTGCAGCTCCTACCTGTTTTTTTATTGTTGAAAGAAGATAATCTCCTTTTTTTGCACATATTTTCCATATTTTTAGTTTTTCCTCCAAATTCTTTCAAATTTAAATTAGTTTTACTTATTTAATTATTATTATTGCTATCAAAAAATGAATCTTTAAATTAACAACAACAAAAAAAAGAGAAATAAGGATGCAGTCTTCTAGTAATCCATTAACCAGCCTGTTAATGAGCCCATAACAAATCAAAAATTGGACTTCCCAATCAGTGAGTATCCATTGTTAATACATCTATATAACCTCTGAATATAAAAAAAAGTATCTTTAGAAAACATTGAGCTTATTCTATGTTTAAAAGAACTTATGAAAG
Organism: Fulmarus glacialis; assembly: GCF_000690835.1. Classification (NCBI taxonomy): domain Eukaryota; kingdom Metazoa; phylum Chordata; class Aves; order Procellariiformes; family Procellariidae; genus Fulmarus; species Fulmarus glacialis. Next base: position 65,183 of record NW_009203665.1, on the reverse strand, counting down.
CTATGTGAAGTGGCTGACTGAAGCATACTGGAAGTCCATGGGCCAAAAATCTTCTCTCAGTTACAGAAGTGTAAATCCAGAGCAGCAACAGAGTTCTAAACTTTTCCCTGATGTCAGGTTTAACTCAGTGCAGCGTGATGAATAGAATGAGTGTCACCTTAAATGTTTAACAGAATTCCAGCTAAATTTAAAGGGGATTCCCCTGGTGGTATAAAATACATGTGTATGTAATTTTTATCTTGAGAAAGTGGAAAATGCAGGGCTTTAGCTGAGACTAAAACAAGCAGTCATGAATACATCTCCTGCATTCTTTCCATTGCTGAGGTACTTCCTTCATCTCCTGTCTCTTCCTTACTTTTTGCTTCTCCATCCATATAAAACTTCATTATTGCCATTCAGTTCATTATTAAATTTAGCCAGAAGAGGTGGTTTAATCTTTAATATTTGTAAGAGGAATATAGTTAGAGATATTGCATTAATTTAAACTGAGCATTTTTTTAATGCTAAATGAAAGTTCCATATGGCAGTTCTATAGAATGGAAAAAAAATAGCAGATTGGAAAAACTTTTTGAGCGTAATAATTTTTATGAGATTTCCAGCTCTGTTTAGGTCAAAGAACTTCAGCTATGCATTTCTATTTGCCTAAAGAGACACATTTTCACCTGTACAAATTACTTCTGTCTGAGTATCTTCCTATACAGATCAAGATGAAAATAGGTTAACTTTAAATAAGTAGGCCTAATAATAAATTGAGGTGTTCTGATTTTGCCTTGTTCTTTCTGTAGACAAGAAACTACTTATAAAATATATGTTTTAATTTTTAGGCTCTGAAATAGTAAAGAGCCATAGAAGTTGCCTTTAGAAATTTGGAAATACTTTTATTTTCTATTTTAATATTTATTAAAATGTTATCAAAAGATGTAGAGGTAAGTGACACATTATACTTTATTTCCTTTACAAGTAAAATTTTTATCTTTTTAAAAGAATATTACTAAATGACTTTACTGGAGCTTTTTTTTTCCTTTCTTTTTTTTTCCCCAGGGTATGCACTCTCTACTTTGATATTTCTTCTGCTTTATCTGTTGCCCTCAGCAACAAGGAGATGAACACAAAGGCTCCAGAAGCTGGTTAAAATTGTGAAACACATTTATTGTCTATTAATTTGTTGCTACAATTGCAAACATTGCATAAAGTTAATTGTCTTAACTAGCAATGCAAAAAAGGATGCATTTAAAAAAACCACACACCCCCCAAAAAACCCAACTGTATCTTCCTTAATTAAATAACCACGCAGGCTTTTGTTGTAATATAGCTGTCAACACCTTCTTGGAAAAAATGGAAGACTGAAAGTCTTCATGAGTATGTTGTTTTTAAGTCAAGAATTTTGGTCAAGAAGCTAAAGAAGAAAGAGCCTAACACAATGTAAAGGTAAGAATATTTGACTGGCAAACTCTGAAGCTGGGACTAGTGTATATTCTCGCATTTTAGTCAATGACTAAATAAATACAAAATAAATAAATAAGTCCACTGAGAGGATAGGATAAGAACCAGATAAACTGCTTCCTTCTGGATGCCCTAGAGGATGTATTCATTCTCTCCTGCATGGCTTCTCTTCAGCCTTCTCTTTAGAGTTTTGAGTAAGTACAGTCCCCTCCTTATTTCCCTGTGATGTCAGGAAAAATTCCTGAAAAGTGGGAGCAGTGGTTATGCATTTCTCCAGGCTGGCAGGCAAACTAACATACTATTTTGTATGGTTTACATTACTCTAGCTATGAAGCTATTTTACAAAGGCTGAAGAGCACCTCTTACTTTCCAGAAGTCCTTCTTTACGATATTTCCTATCAGATTACTTAAGCCTTAATACCTTCAAAAGGTAGGGTTTAAAATACTATTCTTATGCATCTGACTTTCTTTAGTTTATATAGAATTAATTCACTAATGTGGTATGAGGAAACTTTACGCAGTTTGAAGCTCATTATCACAACATAAAAGGATGTTTATATATTGTTCATAGTATCTAAAGTACTACATTCTGGACGTGGCTTTGGTGGAGTAAAAAGGTTTACAAATTTTCTGGTTTTCATATTAGTAAAGAAGCAAATTAGGGAAAGGAGAAGAAATACATATAAGGATGTGGGGTTTTGTTTTCATATATTGTTTTTTATTTGGTGAATGTCAGATTAGTTTTTGATATGCATATCTAAATCTTTAGTCTCAGGTTTTTCCTTAGATCTAAAGACTCCCACACCTGCTTTTTATGTCCTACCTCTTCCTGAAGCACTTTCAAGAAAGAAAAAAAGAGAGAGGAAGAGAAATGGAAAATCTATCCAATGTGGAAAATGACAGGAACCCATCTGATGATAAGTTTAAAGGGTAGAGGGCTGCAATGTTAAAAAATGTCAGACATTATACCTATGTGATGGAGTCTCTTAGGGCCTTAAGAAAACTGAAAGAAATAGGTGGTTAAAGCTCTGCCAAAAATGTGATCAGTAGCGAAGATCAAGCTAGACTACCTGGCAAGTAGGTGAAGTGGCCTGGAAGCTGAAGAGGTGTGTCTCTAAGAGCAGGACCACAGGAGGAGCTGGCTATCAGAGGGACCCAAGGCCAGCTGCTGGAGGGACTATGAGGTCTGTGTGTGTTTGTGTCTAGGGATGAGGCACCTGGGGAGAACAAGGATCCAGGACCTCCTGCTGGATGGACCATGTGTCCAAGGCCAACCCCTGGGAAATCTGTGGGGGGTGTGTGTATGTGCACACACGTGTGTTAGCAAGGGAGGTCTGGAGTAGGGCTGTGGTCTCGGGGGCTCGTATGTCCAGGAGACAGCAACTGGGCAGACTGGAATCCAGGGGCAGCTAGAGAGACTGAGTGTCTGAGCCCAGCTGATGGAGGCGATCATATTACACATATGGATAAATTTTGCACTCATGGACCTTCATCCTGCTCTGCCTGAGAAGAGTGAGATGCAGGATGAGACCCTTAGTACTGTGTTCCTGTAAATGCTCTGTGTATGTCTGTGATCTGTGTGGTCAGATATGTTTATACGTGCATGTGTATTGTACATGTGAGTTTGTGTGCTTGCTGGGAATACGTGCTCAGGTTCACTACTGGTTGGTCCTGGGGACATGGAGCTGTGTCAACCTTGCGTCTGTTGAGCAGCTGGATTGGCTTTCCTCTGATACTCCAAGGTAAAATATGTCTTTTTGCCTTGTGTTACTTGGTAGTTTGGCATAGCTCTCTAAACAGCACAATTCCCTGAGACACTTTTAAAACTTACTTTTCCCTCTGGTTGATCTTTGGCCCATGTTGGGAGTATGGTTTCAGCACAGCTGGTTTGGATAACTAGGCTAGGACAAACTTGTGGATGTTGTACTGCCTTGCCCAAGGAACTTGGTCTTAAAGAAGAACTATTGAAATATAGGCAATGACACAGAGATAGCTTAATAAGCTGAAGCAGAAACAGGGAAGAAAACTAGCGACGTGTATATTTTAGAATTTTCTCAGGAATGAAAGGATCTCTAATCACAAAATCAAACAAAATGAACAAAGCGAAAGGAAACCAGAATGAAAACAATATTATATAAAGGGAGTGAGAAGTGTTCACATCATAGGTAGGTTGAAAACCAGATTCAAAACCATCAAAAAAGATGGAAAAGGAAGAATATTTATAGAGATTAGACAAAGCCAGATTCCCAAATATCTATGTAAGAAGAAAAACAATGGGGCAATGACAGGCTTATATGCATATTTTTTTAATTGCAAGCACACATTAAATAAATGGAATCAGAGAATTGTGGATAGACAGGGATAAGTAGGTGATGGAAGTTGGAGTGGAGGGAATGCTAAAGGAAGAATCTGGGACAGGAAGAAGAAAAAAAAAAACCAGAAAAAAATTGGAGAGGTTTAGACAAAGAGTATTTTGCAACAAATTATAGAACTGTTACACTGAAAATAGAGAAGAATTATTTCAGTAGGAAATGTTTTGAAACATTTGAAACATGAATAAGGTGTCAGTTTATCATTGAGTTTAGTCCTTTGCAATCACATACACCCAGGCCTTCAAAACTTTATCCGAAGTGTCTGTAAAGTATCCACTGTAAATTCTACCACAGCTCACACAGCACTTTCCAGTTCTACAAACTAAGGAAATCTATATATATACTTAAAGAAAGACTAAAAGTCACAACTGTGAAGTTCTGTGAAAGGGAGCAAGAAACATCAAAGGTGCTGCAAGTATTCTACTTTCAGCAGTATGAAATTTGATGATCTCCATGCCAAAGGGGAAAGGAGAATAGCCACAAACAGTTTCTCAAAAATTAATGTGTTTAGAATTTCTCCCTGTGCCAAAATCTGGTGATCAGCTAAACACTGAGTACTTGAGCAAGACATCAATAAGGAAAATTCAAGATTTTAACAGCAGTGAAAAAACATATGCATTCTGCTATGCACACTATCTTTTTCTGTGATCAGTACCTAACGTTTGATAGGAAAGTGAAAAAACCTTAAGCATTGAATATGAAGAGCAGCGAAAAAATCTTCCTGGGCTGCTGTCAGTGATAAGCAGACCCATGAAACATGCATTTAGTATAATAAAATATTTTGAAAAGTGGAAGTATAGCTGAATCTAGTGCTAGGGCTATTTGAAATGGGGATGAAAGTGGGACTATAACTGGAAAAAAGCTCTTACAGGTAGACACTGTATTTTTCAGATGGAAAAGTGTCATAATATTCAAAGTTTCAAAGTTTGTTTGATGTTTTTTATCTACCCTTGTCATTGAAGAGGTTGGAACAAGTAGTTTCTGAAAAAAATGAATGTTTTCAAGTATTAGTGTAAATCTCCACTTAGTTCTTGGTGGTTACAATTTACTGTTGTACCTGCAGTGGATAATAGCCTAGGGTATGCTAAACCTAGCAGCTGGTGACCTGAATTACTGTTCTTTTGATATTAGCAACCATGCTACTGAACTGTTACAGCTGTAACTGTAATATTTTGTGAACTCTCCATGTTTGTAGACACAGTAAAAGCAATTGAAATACTTAGCTTATTGGCCTTTCTCCCTGCCAAAGCAGCATGCACTACAAGAATTTTTTTGTCTTTTGAGTGGTTATTTACAGTGTGCAAGGCACTGAAATTTCCACTAATTCCCTCACAAAGCCATTTTATATCTCAGTATGGGAACTCTTTAATATAACAACTGTTTCTTAAATTTATCTGTTTGTTTCTTTTTATTTTCTTTACACGTAGCTTGCACCTTCTCACTCTTCAGTCATTTTTCTTTTTAATCTTTCAGCCAAGCATTATATACTTAATTTATTTAAGACTTGCCTACATGTCAATTCTTCAGGCACCTTCTTCTGAAGTCTTTCCAAGTACTGATTATCTTTCTTGTAAAAAGTTACCTGTAAGTGAAAGGAATATATCAAGTACAAGGGCCTGGTCTCCAGGCAGATGTATATAATGTAAGTATACATCCCTGGTCTATGGCATTGATTTCTGTTCAGATTATGAGAGGATTTTTATCTACTAATAGGCAGTAAACTAATTTCTAGTGTTCTGCTTAATATCCCCTTTAGGTAAGTTTTGTTGTCACAGCTTAGTGGTTTCTCAGAGTCATTATATTCCTCTGAGAGATGAGGGATAACATGAGGATTTCTACAGAAAGCATGACTGAGGTGGAAGTGCTACCTCTTGTTCTTAACAGAGGTGATATGATAGCATTTAAAAATTTCAGGTATACTGAGGCTGATAAGCGGAAATGTGTAGCAGGTGCAGAATCCCACATGAAGAACAGAAGTAAACCCAGGAAATGATTCTTTAATGAGCTATTAAGCAGATTATTGCACAATAAACATATCCCTTAACAAAAAAGGGAGAAGAAGCAAGAAGCACAGTATGTGCATTTTACTTCTTTATTAATCCTTAAAAAAATCTGGTTTACTTTTGATTGCCCTTGTTTTTCTGGCTTCTCTTAAGTGCAGTTCTAGGTCATTTAGCACTTGCCTTTCCTCCAAAACAGAGGCTTGATCATGTGGGTTTGACATTTTATTTTTTGCTGCTTTTAGTAAAGATAGACCATTTGATGGATGGTAATATTGAAATACACAACCTGCTGAGAATATCTTACATGGTTTAAAAATGTAATATAGTTGTGTGAGAGTTTCTCGGCATATCTAGAACACATTAGCAAGATGTTCCACATACTTCTAGTGATTACTTTGAGTTCTTAAAAAATCATTATAACTTTTCTCTGTGGGATACTGGAAAGAATGAATCTGCATCACCATTTTGCTCTTTAAAGGACACATGCTGTCACCTAAAGCAGAAAGCATGATATTTGGATAAGAAATTATATTATCACCCATGGCATAATTATTATCTGGCCACTAATAAATGATAACTCTGATTCTCACTACAGTTTTATAGTTTGTCCACATACAGATGCCCCAGTCTCAGATTTTTTTTACTGAAACCTAAAGATCAGAAAATACTAAGTTCCTACCCTCCTTTTGAAAGCTCTTTTTTTAAAAATGGACACATCAAAGTTATTTATACACTTCCAGTCTCCATAAATGATTTTGAAAAAATACTTATGTTCAGGGAAGAGTGATTGATTGTTAAAAAAAAAAAAAAAAATCCAACACCACTCTTCAGCATTTGTTACTGAATAACAGTAAACAACTCACTTCATCTACATCCTGGCTTCTGAAGTTAAAATCTCATCCTAGCATCTTGTTCAGTACTTTGTTCTTTGTATCCTGGTTGGCATCCAGCTTGCACTGCAGAAATGTTTGGGTTTCCTGCAAGTAATTTTCCATGTCTACTGGCTGTGTATGGATGCCTTGGATAACTCGGAAGTTCTCATATCACACTAGGAGACTATGTTTATCTTAAAATCTTTGTTTTGAAAAGACCTCAGGAGACTTAGAAGATCAACTAGTCCAGCTTCCCGCTCTGAGCAGGTCTAGTTAGGGAAGGTTGCTCAGGGCCTTCTCCCTCAAGTTCAGAACATCTCCAAGGATCAAGATAGCTCAACCTCTCCAGGCAATCTGTTCCAGTGCCTGATTATGCCAAAGGTGATTTTTCCCCCCCTTTTTGTCTAATCAGAATTTGCCTTGTTCCAACTTGTGTCTGCTGCCTCATGTCCTATGACTGTGTGCCTCTGAGAACCAGACCTCAATAAACCCTCTAATTAGGTGTCTGTAGACAGCAGTGCGGTCTGCTGTCTACAGAAAGCCTTTTCTTCTCAAGAGTGAACAACACCTGTCCTCTCAACCTCTTCTCATTCATCATGTGCCCCCAGTCCCCTAATGATCTTGTTGGCTCTCTGCTTGACTTGTTCCAGTTAAGTCAGTACCTTTCATGTACTGTAGAGCCCAAAATTGGCCGCAGTACTCCAGATATGGTCTCACAAGCTCTGAACGGAGGGAAGTAATCACTTCTCCCAAGCTGCTGTCTTCACTTTTGCATATACATCCCAGTAGGCAGTTGATCTTCTTTGCTGCAAGAACATCTTGTTTTCTACCAGGTTACTCATATCCTTTTTTGCAAACCTGTTTTCTGGCCAGTCAGCCCCCAGCCTGTGCTGTGGCATCAGGTTATTCTGTCACAGGTGGAGAACTTTGGTTTTGACTTTGTTGAACTTCATGAGGTTTCTCTTGGCCCGTGTTTGCAAACTGTTAAGGTTTCTCTGAATAACAGCTCTACCTTCCAGCAAACTAAATGCTCCTCCTAATTTGTCCAGGCCATTAACTAAGTAGTTAAACAGTATTGGCACTGGCCTTGACCACTGAGGCATGCCACTCCTAACCAGCTACCAGTTGGACTTTGATCATAATCCTTTGAGATCATAATCCATAATCCAGCCAATTTTCCACCCATCTTGTAGTCTACTTATTCAGTCCTTATCTCACTAATCTGGTTGTAGAGGAACCCACACCTAGAATGCCACTGCCAGAGATGGGCACCTATCTTCAAAATCCTGAATGTTGCAATATCTAGATTACAATTCTGGAAAAGTTTCTTTAGATCTTGTTGCACTCTTCTCACCTCTATACTTAATAAACCTTGAGAGAAAACATGTACTACTGACCGATAAAACCTGAAACCCACACCTCTTCATAAAAAATGTACTTTAATAGGTTTGAACTTACATTTCTGGCTTTAAAATCTAAACTTAATTTCTTTCAGCCATTTATATTTCTAAGTCTCAGTCTTGATTTTTTATTGTATCCCACACACATTTTTTCCCTAGCTCTTTTCACCTACCACAGAAAATTTAATCAGCCTGTTTTAATCAGTCTATTTTCCTTGTAAGGCAAGTAACACAATGATTTTTTTTCTCAGATGACAGTATAATGCTTTGTTCTGCAACGTCTAGCCACATCAATGCCTTTCAAAATGCCAATTTCTGGTGGCCAGTTCTGTGTTTTTTCTCATAGGATAGCTTACAATACAAGCGGACATGGAATATGATTGCCCTTTTTGTAGCTACCAAGTTATTTTCACTAGCTTTCTACATGGCACTATTGCTTTATCATCATATCCTCAAAAATACCAATAATTGTTGTCCACAAAATGTATGCATTCTAATACTATGCACATCTATGAAGGTAAATAAGTATTAGATGACTTCTGAAGAATACATGAGTTTTTAAACGAGAAAGAAAATACTCTTCCAACAGTAAAGCTCATTACAGAAAAGTTTACAGACACTCCAATGAAGAAAAAACGTCACTTATACTTCCATTAAAGGAGAATCTCTTGATAAGTGTTTGTGAAAGAAAAAAAATAACAGAAATGTATCCTGAAAAGAAAAAAAGGACTATTTCCTCTTTCAGTATAAATTAAGCTGTGGTACTGATGTATTCCCATATACAGACTAGCTATAGGTATAAAAAATTGTAATTTTTTTTTTTTTTTCTCTTTTACCTCCACATCACACTGATCAATAAATTGACAGAACAGAAGTATTTTTGGGACACGAAATAATACTGCTGTTGCTTGGCTTAGATAATCTCTTAAAGAAATCTGTGCTTTTTATAGCATCTATGAGGCTTGAGCCTACGAAGCATAAAATATTTTCCTGTGTATGCCAAACTTTTGATTGTGCTTAAACTCATATTAGCAATGGAAAACTTGTATTACCAAAAAATCCATTTGCAAAGAGAAAAAGATTAATCTTAGCTTTGGGAGTCCTAGCAGACTACGACTCCCTAGTGAGTTGCAGAACCTAAGTTAGGAGATTAATCAGCTTGTACTTGCAAAAATACCGTTTAGAGATCTCTATAAGGAAGTTAAATAATCATGACTAGGAGTATAATTGAAATGAATACGCTGGGGTTGTTGATTTCGATACAGAAGAATGAAGCTTTGTTGATGCAAAGTATATTTATGTTAGAATGATAACATCCACACTGTGGACTGAATAAAAGAAATGAAGTAACAGTGTCACACTTCTACAAGACAAGGGCTGTATTTAGAAACATAAGCAGGTTGAAGAAAAAATGAAATATTAAAGGAGGTGGAATAAATTAATAAGGCACAAAAATGACAGATTTTATAATGATTTTAATGGAAGTGTCTAGTCAATGATATGTGACATTGTCATTTAAAATCTTATTTTGCTGGTCAGCAAAGGCTTGCATTTTTCTTATTGTTAGCATCATTAATTAATCTTTCTGTATGATTATTTTTCCCTTCTAGTTCATATTTGCACTTGGATTGCTACACTTTCCCTTTTGCACTCTTCAGTGTTAGTCTAAGGTTAAAGACTTAGGAAGTCTTTAGGAAAGTTAGGAAAATCTTTTTATGGCTTAGCTGCTAATTATCTCTCTTAATTAACAGGTTACTGTAAAAGTGTTTCAGCATCTAACCCTGCTGCTTTGTGGTATAGGCTTTTTTATTATTTGTACTGTGGTAACACCTGAAGGCCCCAACCATGAAGCTGCATGTGCTACAAAGCTACATGTGCTACAAAGCTACATGTGCTAAACATAGTAAAAAAACACTAAAGGAAGACAATTTATGCCCCCAAGAGATTTTGACCCAAACAAAGGTCATCAGATATTTTCATTTCACTAGAATTTGAATATTTATCTGAGAGGTATTTCTGAATACAGACCAACAACTTTAGTCCAATGTACTTGAAAACTGGCTCACCAAACTCTGGAATGCTTGGAAAGCATTACGGTTACTAAGAACACACAAATTACAGTGTGTTACCCTGTACTTCTACCAAAGGGATAAGCTCTCCTCATCTCATGAATATCCTAAGGGAAAAATTGAAAAGAAAAAAAATAAGTACACCTCTGAGATATGAGTAAACTCCACATTAAGACACCTGAATTTTGAAGTCTATTTGTATGGGTTTACATGTGAGCAAGGCGGCTTAGTTTACTAGCACTTACAGGATCAGATCACATTCGAGAAATGCTTATTGGAATTTGTTAATATTTTCTTGGTTTCCTGATAGATTTCTGAAAGGCATAAGCCAGCTGTATGTCATATGTACCAGTCCAAAGTAGATATGCTGGTTGTCTCAAAATGTCTCAAATACCACTGAATGTGCTGTATATGAGTTGCTAGTAAATGCAGCATCTGGAAAACAATTCAGCTGCCTGAGCCCAGGTAACTCATGCCATATGAGGAATCCTTTGGTATCTTGCCAGGTCTGTAGCCCATAAAAACACAGGTTCCTTGTAAATTCTGTGTCATACCTGCTAACTTCCTATGGATGTTTCAGGTAGGCATGGTGTTAAAGCAGCAGTAGACACTGAGCTGAGGTGCCTGAATCAGTCCTGAAGAAAAGTAATTTTATATGCTTTCCTAGAAGAACTGTGCAATGGAACCCACCACAGTAAATGGCAAAATGAGTAAAAAGTAAAATCAATATACTTTTTCAAATACTAAAACATTCTCAGAGTATATTTTTTGCTGGTGTTTCTTTTTTTTTTTTTTTTTTTTTTAATGTAAAGCATGGGGAACTTCCAGAATTCATTAGAGCATCAAGGAATTTAAGACAAGTTACATAATTTAATCAATTTGTATTTTTTTACTAAAGTGATATTGCTACAAAATTTTTCAAATGAAGACCTAGTAACACACCATGAAACAATTTTTTGTATTATGCATTTATCCATTGTAGTTGACCTATCATCTGTCCAAACATTTGTCAAATCAGATACCCAGATAATAAAACACCTTGCAATTGCACATATAGTGATAACTGCTTTACATTGTGCAGAAATGTATTGTGTGTTCTCTCTTGGTGACCTGAAAAGTCATGGAATTTGTTGTATTATTCAAAGCCACATTAAGTTCTAAGTGCCTGACAAACTTCATAAACCTTGCAAACATTATTTAAGTTCTGATCTCCACTCCACTTCTCCTTCCCCAAGCCAGCTCATTGAATACAGTTTTACTGACAGTTTTAACAAAATGGTATAGGACAAATCATCAGAACACTGTGCAGCATTGTTTGGGATAAGCCATGAAATTTCTGGAGTGGTTAATATCTTTGAACAGCTAAATCCCCATTTACTGGGACATTCTTCATATTCTTTAAAGATTTTACAAAAGAAAATTTCCAAATGTAATTTTGTTGTTTGAATCATTTTCTCTCCACTAACTAAAAGTACAAGCTCTACGAGGACAATAAAGACCCTTTCTGGAAAACACGTTTTAATCTGTGCATGGAAATGCGATGCCTATGTAGCCTATAACTATAGCCTATAAGCTCTATAATTACAGTATTTCCATTGCTAGTAACAGACCTCAGGCTATATATTAACTCTTTATGGACTCAGGACTAGAATTTGCGAGGCTTACTTTGTCTGGACTTGTCTTGATCTGCCAGAAACTTTTATTTTAGCTGCTTACTTTGTCTGGACTTGTCTTGATCTGTCAGAAACTTTTATTTTAGTTTAGTTAACAGCAATTGGCTCACAGGCAGGTGGCTGTTGTATTATTAGTTTTAGTTGTTGTGTAGCTTTGTGCAATGTTGTTGTAAAACAACTATTGCCGTAATTGTTTGGTATAAATTTCTTTAACTAATAGTACTAACCAGTTGTCATTCAGTGTAGAATGATCTACGACCACAGAACAGAGTACCTGAAAGCAGTCTTTAAAATGTGGGCAGAGGATGAAGACAGAAAGCCCAGGGCTATATGCCAGTTATGGATCACCAATTATTGATCATCAAAGGAAAGCAACTTTGAGTGCTGGGTGAAAAGGGATAACAAAGAGAAAAAAAAAAAAAAAATCATGTATAAAGAGTATAAAACATACCACGAGAGTAAACTTGGGATATAATATGGAAGCAGTGGCCAATGAAGAAAGAGCAAGGTGTACTGTGTATTAGAAAATATTTCAGAGTAGTTCCAAGTGCACTTTAGGGGAATGGAGAAGAAACCCCCACCATCAACGTCGTACTTCTCTTGGTGAAGAATTTGTCATACTGACAATTTGCTGTGACCCTTCCAACACCCTCCTTCTTAAGGAAGGCTAATACTGTCGTCTTAAAGACCGAGAGCAACACAGCAAGGGTTAGCAAAGCAGAAATAGGGACAGGAACTGGAAAGTCTGTGCATATCAGTTTTAACTATTATTACTGGGAAGCAGCACTGATAGAATACTTGAGAGGGTATGTGTCAGTATCATGGTAACTGGATTCATAACAGTGATATGGTTAGATGCTAATGTTTTAATTACACTATGCTAATGTTTTAATTACACTATCAATAAATTATTGTGTGCACATATCAGCTGTGTTTCTTTAGCCCAGATTAATTGCTTGGGGTCTTTAGTCTGGTATCCTGTCTTTGGGACTTTGTTGTAAATTGGATGCAACCAGGGAAGACCCAGATGACCTTTTGTTATAATCCACAAAAATATCCCATATATCTTAGTACACTTTTTTAGATTCTGTGAGACAGGTAGATAGTTAAGCATGTGAAAGTAGGAAATACTAGCATTAACTTTAGGTGTAATGTTAATTTGGAGCTCTTGTGCACATACTTTATAATATAGTCCTTAGTTATATGATCACATTCTCTATTTCAGGATTGCCATAAAAAAGGGAGAAGGAAAGAAAAAAATTACATTTCATTCACCTTGTACAATACAACTTGCTGCTTTGGTCCATTAGTCAGAATTTTCAAACGGATGGGATTTGGATCTAGATTCAGACACCAGATTAAGGTGTATACATAGATATCTGCATATGAATTAGGAAATGGGATCTAGTTGTCTAAACATTGGCCATCTGTGCATCTAAAATTACACACCTATAGGCCTTGTCTTTATGTATGTTTTAAACTATTGTTTCATAAACTGATGTTCCAGCTCAATTAAATAAATACTAGTTTGAAGCAGGGTTTGCGTGTTTATGTATATATCTATTTCTTAAAATATTGTATTTGAAGGTACAAAGTACAGCAATGTATTGCTAGGTGAATGAATTCAGGACTTTTATTGCTGATTTTTTTATGGCATCATTTTTCTATGTTTAGTCAATAAATAGTAGGGATGAATAATTGATGAATGGTGCTACTTTCATTTTCTAAATCTAAATCTTCCCTGTGCTGTCAGATATTACTTAGGGTTTCACCAATAGCCTATGATTCTTGGATTGCTGTTTACAAGTAATCTGTATCATTGTCCTATAAGATTTTTCTTCTACAGATTATATTTAATTTATGAATTCTGTTGATTGCTAGTTTTCTGTACTCATTTAGGTGTCCATTTGCCATGTAATAACCATTACACATTTACCACGCATAAATCCTTTGCTCTCTGTACAATCTGTCTATCAGACCATATTAAAATAAATCTTTATATACAAGTTGCTTAAGTGCTGTAATTTTATTGTACTCTGAAAAATCTGTATTTTTTCTTCCGCTCATCTTATTTCTGTTAACTTATGTAATGAGAAATGTATCCCAGATCCCAGTCATTTTTCTCTTCATATTCTTTTTTCTTACTTGAAACTTGTGTTCAAATATTTTAATTTTTAATAGACTTTTTTCTGCTTTCATTCTCCTATTCTCTTTTTTTTTTTTTGAGATGATGATCAAGAAAATCAACAAAGTCTAGAAAGCAGACTAATTACATTTGTGGACAGAACTAATTTGGTGAGCATAAAAACACAAGAAATATATCACCAAAAGAAAGGTTAGATCCCAGATAGTTTGGTCAAGAGACTGAGTTTCACTTGATGCTACATTGACACAATTAAGAAATACATTCCAATGACAATGGTTTGAAATTAATCAGGACTTTGTTCAAGAATTCCTCTGCACACACGATTAGAGGATTTATAATCCATGGCGAACCCTTTTGTTTTTGATCAGTAGAGTTGTGGGCTATTTCACAACTGAACACCAAGAATGCATCAAGCCTGAGGAGGCTGAGGGGCAGCACACATCCACTCTGTGATCCATGACTTGTAATCGATTTGTGAGAATGCTTATAATTTTAATTTTCCTTTAAAATACTAGTTCATGCAAACTCTCTAACTTTTTTGAGCGAACACATAGGAAATAATTGTCAGTGTATGTATTGTTTCTTTCCATATTACAAAGAGAATACTAGAGAGATTATCCCGTGCACGGTTCTGTTTGTTTTTTCATGCACTTTCTTTTAATGTGAGTTTCTTTTTATTAATCTCTGTGAGAACCAAATCTACAAGTATGTCTATGTTTTTTCAGAGGATTGTCTTTTTGTGGGTTTGGTTTTTTTAGTTTGTTTTTTCTGTTGTGTTTTTTTGTTGTTTTGGTTTTGGTTTATGTTTTTTTGAGAGAGAGAAAGAGAGAGAAGGGCGAGGCAATTCATTCGCTTGGTCAATCTACTTCAGAGATCAAAAGAGAAAACTGGAAATAGTAGAAATAGTTACAATTATTTCAGGTTAGATGGACACCAAAGAGAAGATCCAATTCTAAATGTGCCACATGAAATGAATATGTATATTTAGAGTAAAAGAGGAAACAAGCTCCAAATGACTTGAAAGTGAGATAATTTAAACACCAAATTTATGGCAAATCTCATACTAAGTGCTTACAGCAAACTGAAGTGGAGTCTCTGAGAGAAATTCTGAACACTTCAATTAGACACCCAGTTATCTTGGATGAATAACTCCCAGCATCCTTATTGTTTGTTAATAAAAAAATTAAGCGACACAGGAGTAATTTAAGTTCTTCCAGACTTTCTGATAAGAAGTCTCCAAAAAAAAAAAAAAAAAACCCACTTAAAAAAAATCAGTCTCTGTTTCTTCAACTTTTGGGATGTTTTTCCTTCACTTCTCTTCTTCTAAAATCCTTGTTTATTACACTTGACAACGTAATGGCTATAGTAATGACAGCTTTTCCGATTCACAGCTTCTTTGCCAGTGCAGAATCTCCCACCAAATTACGTTTATCTTTCTTCTGTGATAAATAACATCACACATTGTATATCTGAAGTTTTCAGCTTATAATCAGTTATTAAGTAAAATAAAACTCTAACCTTTACACAGAACATACATGAACGCTTGAATTCCCTTGGGCTCCGTATTATTTTCAAATTACCTTTTTGAAACTTGCTGCCATCATGACAGGACACATCTACTATTACAGGCAGCGAACAGTAAGTGTGAATGACTATACCATTTTGTTTCTTTTTACTGCCTGTGGGAAATTGCTGTAATGATTTCTATCAGGTCAGACTCAGCATCTCTAGGAAGTCAGCTTCTGAAAAAAAACAGGACTGCTTTCTCCACTGTATAAAATTTGCTGCATATATTTTTTTGTCCCATACGTGCTACTTATAATTTTAAAAAATAGTCCCCCAAATCTAAAAAGCTCAAACAGATAACAAAATGCATTCTTAGTGAAACTGCCTAATTGTACAGATTTGTGAGACTGGATCATATAGGAAGCCATCAGAACAGAAAATTCCATATTTTAGAATCTGATTAATTTCTCAGAGTACAAAACAGTTACAGACATGACTTCCTAATACTAACAAAATACTAGATAACCAGGAAGAGAAGATATATATCACAGCATGTATGTATATTTGTATGATAAGACAGTAGATTTGTAAGACTTTTGTGCATGTCAGTACTGTAATGCTCATCACTACTACAGTGCAGATGATGCACTGTAATGCTCATCACTACTCAGTACTTAAGTGTAAGAATCAAACTAGTCCTTACACTCCTAAGGTGGGATTCATCTCACTTAACTTTAAATTTCTGAAACTTTTACGGTTAATCATTGCCATCAAACATAGCTATGTATGGTCCTCTTATTGTTGATAAAGGGAGATGGCTTTAGAAAGTGATTTAATTCATGATCCAAGATAAGCTAGTTTTTCAAGATTTCTTTCTCCCAATTGACTGTAGAAGGAATGCAGTTAACTTACACTACATGCTGTTTCTAATGGGAAATGAGGGGAAAAAAAAAAAAAAAAAATTCTGAGTACAAGCTAAAATCCTACCAAACATAAAGTGGGTAGGATTCATCTAATCTAATTTTAGAAGTCAACAGTAGATATCTGCACCTGAATTAGCTATTGTAATATTCTTTTTTATTTCATGGTGAAATAAGTGCTTTTTATTTGCAACTCATCTGACCTATTTTAGTGATGATCATACCTCAAGAAGAAAGGGCTTGTGCCACGTGTATAATTACATTTCCTGGTAAACACACAGATCCCTGAAAGTCAGTCACTACATAAATATTCTTCCATGTTTTCACTAAGTATTTTTGAGGTCTGAAAGTTGTCAATACCTATATCTAAATATTCATAGTTTACCTAAACAGGACACACACAAAGATAGGAAAGAAAAAGGAGTTACTCATGTTGTACATTACTACCTTAATAGTAAAAACACCTGCCTAGAAAGAGGGAAACCCAACTTTCTTGTCTGGCTCAGCAGAAGGGAACTGAGACCAGAGCTGATGCATTCTAGGCAAATACCTCAGCAACAAGCTATTTAGTACCAATTTATATGTGTTCCCCTGTAACTGTGTCCATGCAGTCAATTTGGCCAGGTAAGAACAGAGAGAGACTGCAAGCTGGAGTGAACGATTAATGTGTAAGTTCAAAGAGAAACCCTCAAAAAAAACATTCTGTTACCTAAATATTCCTTAATTTATCCAGCTGCAAAATAATGTAAATGCTTTCATTTTTGTTTCCTAATAATAGTGTTGAATAGCTTTAAGTATTGCGTAGTATTAAGCTGAAGTATTCTATATAAGAAATAATGTAAGAGCTTGATAATAGTATTTATATAGAAGGTGTAGTCTACAATTAAATACAAAACCTGTAACGATTATGTTGTAATATCATAAAATTAAATATAGTGCAATTTTGGATTAATCAGAAAAACCATAGTGTGATAGTTTTAAAAGCTTTATTGTATCTACTTTGTTATTAACATATTAAAATGAGGAAAACACCTGCAAGAATTTATAACCTAAGCAGAACACACATAAAAAAAATAAACTGAAATGACCACAAAATTTCAGAAAAATTTCCAGTGTAGAACTTGTTGATCACATTGCAAGTAGCACGGAAATAAAATATAATAAGATATAATATAATAATTATTTGGAAGCTATATCATACACATACATTTTCATACTGCAAAAACTTACAATTTTACGAAAACACTCTTTTCCTATTCCTTATGTCAGAAACACCACATAGCTGTCTTTTTGAAATAATATTACTACATTTTATGCGTGAAACTGTACTTGCAGCCAAAATCTCTATGTCACTCAGAAGGCCTTGTGGACACTTTTGGTAATGGTAGTGAATTTATTGTGTTTGAATAAGCACCTTAATATTAGCAGGGAAGTTGTCACAATAATTTTGAAGAATAAAATACTTAATATGCAGGTAAAATATGAACAATCTAGTAAACTTTTCCTGAAAAAACGTTAATGTCTGTTGAGGAGACCAAATATTTTCTGTTCAGATAGGTGATACTAGCATTATAGCTGTTTGCTACTGCTGCATGTCACTTGAAGTAAGAGAAATCTGAATAGGAAAGTGCTAAAAGGTTATTTATTGTCTTAAGCTTACTACTTGCATATTCTATGACATATTTACTCAGTGTACGTCATACCTCTAGATATGCTTCGTGTATAAGTATGTATAAACATATAATAGATCTAAGAAAACAAATGTAAAGTTTATAAGATTGCCATATTTATCTGATTGAAACATAGTAAGAATGCTTACAGCAATTTTTTTTTTTCTGTCAGTGTAAAGTTTTAAGTTTGCAAATACACACAATGTACACAATATAGTATTATAGAGAGAGAAATATAGAGGAGGTTATTTTATTTTATTTTATTTTGTTTTATTTTATTCTGAAATTAATATAAGAAGACCTATATGAATAACTTAAACTAAACAATTTTCAGGGAAATTGACAGTATTTATCAAGCATGCAAGAAAAAACATCTCTGAGATTATGTAATGTTTAATGAGCAAATTAATGTTGAAGTTCTAAATAAACCACAACATTCTTGGTTGTGAATGAAATAGCCTTTATTTTCTATGAACCAGTATTCACTGAAAGGAACATACAGTGATCCAAAAGTAGATGCTGAAATTTAAAGTTTCAAACAGAAGTTTGAATATAAAAAGATTTAATTTTATGTGCTTTTTGTCAAGGAATTATATAAAAATCTTCTGATGTATTGCAGTTGACACATTAACAAAAGAAAAGAAAAGGCTGAAAGAACTATACTAAGCTTTGAAAATCTGTCTTCCTCTGTTACAAAGTCAGCTCTGTACTTTGTGAGAAATATACAGGGCTGAACACATCACGCCCCATTATTTATACAGAAAAGACCTACTTGTTGTCTGGAAAGTTTAGCTGCTGTTATGAGGTATTGCAAAATACTTAAGAAACATTATAGAAGCCTCAGACGGCTGTGTGCATCTTCATTTAAGAAATCAGGAAACGCGGTCTGTGTCTAAACCACACTGCAATATGGCCAAGTATTGTGGTCTGCTGATGGGCAAGCCCAGGCAACCTGCTGGAAAGCACCACAGGTTTTACCCTGCTCATACACTGGGTTTCTTCTCAGTAAAAACGAGGGCAAGAAGGGAGAAATATGTGCTTCCAGGTCTCACATGTGCTGAAGATTTGCAGTGGTGGATCAAGGAATAGGGAAATATCCCTGAGTCCCTCAGTTTAGACATACTCAGTGTCTGAGAAATTAGGACAGTATTTCCTGTCCTGGGGTCCACCCTGGCTTAGTATTTCATGGTAATAAGCTGAGCCAAGGATATAACATCACAAAGTATCTAAGGAAAGTAGAATCAGGTAAACCTTAAGTTATTACAACAATGGGCCACACTAAAAACCTCTAAGGCAGACAAAAATGCAAAAATTTTTGTCATGGAATTTGAATTTGGGGAACATATAGTCCCCACTGTTTATTCTCAATCTTTGTGTGAATCACCCACAGGTATCAGCTGGCACTCCATTCAGTGGCTAAAAGAAAAATGCAGTCTCAAGCCTTTGTCAGTGACTAAATTTTCCTCTTTCATGTGAACAGAACAGATTCGTAGGGCTATTCTGATCTTCCTGCATATGTAGAAACACCAGTGCCAGCAATGAGAGTTCTTTGCAAGGAAGAAAAGCAGAATAGATAGTAAGTGCTCCATTGTGCAGAGAGGAGAGGAGAATTTAGTTTTAATGATCCCATTACTTTCTGCTAGACTGCTAAAAATTGCTATACTGAATAAACTAATTCAATAGATGCTGCCTCTTTTTTTTTTTTTTTTTTTTTTTTTGAATAACTGGAATGACTTTTATGAAACTTAATTTTTTTACAGAGACTCTGTAGGGCAATTAGGGCAGCTTAGTAAATTCTTTATTTCCCACTGGATATTGTAATTCATAACAAACTAATTAATATTTTATCTGAAAATAGTACATACTTTCATTGTTTATTTTTAATTAAAACTAAGGTGCTGAAACAGTCAATGACAATTACAAATACATGAAAGGCATTAAATATGATAATTTGAATTGCTAATTATGCATTATCACATTGACATGCTAATCATTTCTGGCAAAAACACAGGATACTTTACTTAAATACTAATACAACTGCACTGACCATTTCAGCTACTGAGAAAATTTATGTAGTGCCTGTACAGAATTGCAAAACTTAGAGAGATTTATTATATGGGATTTATTTGTCTTTTCATAGACCAAAACATTTACCATGAGGACATTTTTAGTCTTATATTTGAGCTGTGAAAGATAGCAATGCACTTATACCATAGCAGTGCAAAACTAGAAGACAAATTTTAAAAGCTTTTTCAGGAACCAATCCAACTATGTATTTAAATATTGTAAAATGCATTATTGCATAGTATGAATATACATATGTAATTCATTGCATAAAATAGTACAAACAAGATAGGCATCTAGATGTATCCCCGGTGGAAACTAATTTTCAGAGGAAGAGGTATGCTAGAACTCTCTTGATCATCAGTTGCATTGTTGCATAGTTGCCTCAAAACCACCAGAAATGTTGTTGGAAAGCCAAGGGTTTTTTATTAAGACACCAAAATGAACATCACTTCTTTTTGCCCCATGCTTTATCAGAACAACAGAAGCTAAAGTCTAATTAGCATTTTGGTCTTCTTACTTCAGGATCATGAAAGAAGCAAAAAAAAGTGTGAACTATTCTAGAATCTAATTGCTTCTGTGTTGCAGTTGTTTTCCTTACAGAATGTAAAGAAATCGGTGCTTGGGGGAAAAAAAAAATCAGAAAGGTGGTCCTGACAGATGAGTGACACAAATATCTCATTGAAAAGAATGCAATAGAATACAATTCCTTTCTGTCCCTTAAGGGCATGAGAAAGTGGTTGCATCCTATAAGATATATATCCTATATAACAAAGGCAACAGAAACGTTTTTCAGATACTTAGTTGTGATTTCACAACTCAGTGTGTATAGTTTAATACAAGTTACTGTCTTGGGACATAAGCTTGGCTGCTTTTCATGGATGCCAACATATGGTCAATCTCATTTATAGCTGTTTCTCAGTTGTCCTTTATATCATTTCAAGCTGTACTGGGCATGGTAGCATTACTTGGGACTAGTAGTAGTGGTGTTTTAAAAGATACTTTTCACAAACAATTTTTATGATCAGTTCTATCAGAGTATATTAGACAAGTTTTGTAAATACTCTTTTGGAATCAGCTCCTAAGAAGATTAGCTGGACTGCATCTATGTCCTGGCATAGATGCCAAAGACCTTTCATAGCTGTAGTCCTTGTACCTGTCTTATTTTATATGTTCATGTTTATTTATTATTTTATTTTCCCCTATGTTTCTGAAAACAGACCTAGAAGTTCTGTTCACATGTACGTGAACATACACTCAAATTTTAGAATTGACTTATTAACCAATACAACTAATAAAATAAAATAATTACTTTGATGATAAAACAAAATGATTACATTGACAGTTTCTGTATTCTTTACAGGAAGCATTATTTTCTCTGTAAACGCCATTGTTTTAGCAGGCTGCAAAACCCTGGACACAAAATGTACTGGAGAATGTCAATAGAGTAAAATTTATGCTCTGTGCTTTGTGTAAATTCAGCTGTTGTAGCAGTCAAGGGGGAGAAAATTGGATGCTGTATAAGCTTTCTGATGGTGGATTAAATACTGAAATACATTGCAAGAGTCTAGCTTGATTTATCAGGGTTTACTATTTTCTCAGTAAATTCTATTCCTTAGCTGAGCTCAAACAGAAAAGGATATAAAAATGCACCAACTGCAGATTGTCTTGATAAATGTCCTTAACGCTTGTAACATTCTGCTTTGGCTGAACTGAAAAAGAAGAGGAAGTATGTCTTTTTCACAAAATTTTTTTTTTTTTTTTTTTTTTTTTTACATAAAATGATGATTATTCCTATTAATATCAGCTGTTTAGGATCTCTAGAAAGGAAGTAAGGGTGGGATGGGGGGATGTACAGACAAAGGAAGGGAGGGAGGGACAGAAGGAGGGACAGAAGGAGGGATGGACAAAATGGAAACTGGACTGTCTGCTGGACAATATGTTAGCAATTACTTAAAGACAAATATAATAGAAAGGTCCAGTTCAAATATAATTTAGATTAGGAATAGGTCCTTAGATCTTTTGAACTATATTTTGTAGAAAACAAATTATTTCTTTCTTTCATCCTTTGAGCATTTAAACTCATCTCAGGAACTGCGAAATGAGAACAAGTTCCCATAAGATTTTGTATAAGACATAGAATCAAACCCAACATTGCCAGTACAGAAATAGAAATGGAACAATAATAGAATAGAACAAGAATAACAAGAAGAATTTGCAAATCTTGAAGATGTACAATGAATTCCAATCTTAACAGTGTTTTTGCATGTATGAGGCATTTTCAGGGAATGAAAAACACACTTTTTAAAGTAAGTTTTCAGAAAATGTTGAACAGAGCTTTGCAGATTAAAAAAAACCCCTTAAACTCTAGAATACATAAACATGAAAACTAAAATTATATTTAGACAATGTGGTGTTTTTTATCTCATGTAAAAGATTAACTCTGATAGTATTTTGCAAAGATGAAGTGTGTGTCTCAGAAATTTGAAGGACAAATTTCACTTATTGTAGTTGAGCAGATAGCCAAAGAATATAGCTGCTGGAAATTGTTTTAACAATGAGACTGAAAAAAAAATCAAACCCAAACCCAAAACCTAAAAATCTTTTGATCACGCCTATGCTTTTTCTAGAGATCATGTCACTCGATGTGCCAATCTTTCAGTCAGAATTAGGACATTCCTGAACAAAAATCTTGGGTATAATAATATTTTTCTCTATTTTTGCCCTATATGAAGAAAGTAAATTCTAAGCCATTACAGTTTAGAGAATTCTCCTGAAACCCTCTTGATGTAAAACCTAAAATTTCATAGCTTTTGCTTTCATCACCTCAGTCGGACTCCTAGCATGTTCAGCAAGTATTCTCCTCTGACACTCTGCAGAAATCTTCAGATCATATTAATGCCTGGGATATTTCCAGTTCCTAACCTGCACATTTTTTCTTGAACATAAGAATATAAAGTCAAAAGTACTGGGTTAGATTAATAACTTATCTCTGAAAGCAGCCAAATGTCAATCTATTGGAAAAAGCATAAGGAAAAGGGAAAGCACACATGATGCTTCCCCCTAATAATCTTCAGCTTCCAAACGCTTAGAACGCAGCTAATTAAGTGTCTGTGTAACCCGTAATGGTTTTCTTTTCCATGAGCTAATACAGCACTCCTTTGAATTATGTATACTTTTATAAAAGAATTCCCCAGCCTAACTACACATTGTGTGTGTACAGGAAAAATAAAAAGAGAGTATTCTTTTTCCATCTCCTGTCGCCTTCTGATGTTCCCTGACTATTGTGTTTAAACACAGTGAAGAATTCCTGTGAACAAACAATTCCTGTCCAACTTGTTCATTCTGCTGATATGGCAACTAATTATTTCCTGTGGTAGGTCATCTCCAAAAGAGCAAGAGCTTTTATTTTTTGTGGTTTGGTAATATTCAGAATATGCTAAGGTTAGGCCCTCAAAAATCTGTTAGGTGTTTAAGTTCCATTTGAATTGATGCGCCTTACATATGCAAAGACATTTTAGAGTACTGAATGTTGTCTACAGTTTCATCACAGGATGAATTATCAATTACAATAAAATAGCACTATAGAAGCAGAAGGAAATTATGGGGGGTAAAAGTCTTTATGTCTCAGAGATCCTCTGGCAGACAAGTTTGAAGAAATACCAATCAAAATGGAAATAACATTCTATGATTCTTTATATGCTAGCATTTTTAAGGTTACACAGGTTATAGTATGGTTTATAAATTCTATACCCATATTATATGATGTACATTATCAGAGGGGAAAAAGAAAGGAAAGACATTCAACAAGGGCACATGTAAGTGTGCCAAATAACCATATACAAATTCAGGGGCCCTTTTTTTTGGGATATCTTTTTAAGAACTCTTTTAATCTAATGACAATGGAATGGCAATGACAACAACTTAGTCAGGAGAATACCAAGGTAATTTCTTTTTATTGAAACTTTTGGTTTGTGTCAAGTTATTAACTGGTGTTTAGCTGTGTGTGAAATAGAGGTGATATCCTAAAATCTAGTATTTTAGAAAAGAAGTTGTCAAATAAAAATATGAAAGGTATTTTTTTTCTACTTCTTGGATTTGATAGTGTTGTACATGAATGGGATTCAAACCTTTTCTCAGTCATTTAGTATCATTTTTTTTTTAAGCAAGAATTTTCTTCAGCAGAAATGTTAACTGCCTTTAATTCTCTGGTATTTTTGTTATCACTGTTTTTCTAAAAGCCAGTGTTTTTGGAACGTCAAGGTATAACAGTAGAATGATTCAAAAGTGTTTTGCCATGTGAATGTCATTTTTGTGAATATTGATAGAGAACTATCTGATTTTTAAGAAGAATTTAAATGCAATTTTGGGGAGACAATATTCTCAACTGGTAAGGTAGACAGCATAAGAGCTCAAGGGTTGTTTTGCAACTGTCTGTCCTTATGTAGTAGAAGCACTGTACCTCAGCTCTCAAGAGGTAACCCTATTCTGTGGTGAAGTCAGGGGTCTGATGATCTGTTATGCTTCTTCAAATTTCTGCATATTAAGTCCTCAGTTCTTTACCACTTTTACATACCTTAAGTGAATAATCCTTATACCGATTATTTATGTGGACATAAATGGAGTATCATTTTTCTGCCTAATGAAGCCATTAGAGATAAAATTTATCTCAGCTAACTTGTTACCTGCATAAAGATAAATTATGCATGTTCTCCTTTAAACTGTAGAGACAAAATAGATGCTTGAAAAATTCATCTAATTCATCTTTAGGAAGAATTGAATTGCACATTCTAAGGCTCTGTTATTTGCATGAAATATGAAGTGAGATAGAGGTGACCAGTTGAAATAGAAAAAACACAGGCTGCTAATATTAAAATTATGTGAGAAGAATTCTCACCCTAAGAGCCTCTAAATTGCTATAAATGGGTATTGTGTGAGGTATCCTTCATTTAACCTTAAATAAGCTCATCTTTACTGATCCACATCCCTGGCTCAGTCTGAACATAACACAGCTCCAACTAATACCTCAAAACCAACATGCCACTTTGAATGTCAGACATAAGACTGATATATTTGGTCTTCCTTTCCTTTTATCTACACCTGCATCTCATACAATTATGATACACTGCACCATGTCCTCTTGCTTTTTGGTCTTCTGTATTAGATGTATCAGTTTGGGACAACCTATTTTTCTGCTAATCAGCTATGTCTGGAGATATGGATTCTGCATAAGAGGCTGAAAATGCCATGCTTCTGGTTTGTGGCATCTCTCACAACAAGAGATCTTACAACTAAAGAAGTCCCTGTTCTTCCCTGAAATCTTATTTAGCACTGAGCTGACTACCCACTGTCTGACCAGTCAAATACCAGAACTCAGAAAAAGTGTGAATTCTGAAATATGTTTAAGATTCTAATTATTTCTCTTTAATGGATATTCAAAACATGCATATGTTAAACAGCCCAAATGCTTTTTTTTAGAATTCACTACTGTTGAGGTCTTTCCATTCTCTGAATACTTATCGATTCTGTGCCAGTCTTTCATTCCTCAGTAGCAGATAATTTTGATGAGATTTTTGAAGCCCAAAATAAACAAATGCAATATACTTCTTTGAAAATTCACCCTAAAATGTTATATTTTATTTTTGTCATTATTGCAGCGAGTTGCTTACATGGCTTACTTTTTATGCTTTTAAACATTCTTGAACATAACACATAATTGTTCAGAAAATTATCCATCTATAATGTTCTACAAATGTTATGCATAACATGTTGCTAGATTAACAGTTCCTGTTCACACGAATGAGATTTGTGCTTTACAATTCATTTTGATAGAAATAGAAGTACCAGTGCTAAGCATTGGAAGATTCAGAAATCAATAAACCATTACCTTTAGCTATAGGAGTATATGGTTGCAGTACCTTGTGACTACCTGTTGAACTGCTGTTCTGATGTGGCATTAAGGCTGGATATAGACAACCTACATTCTGTAAGTCTGTGTCTAACCATATAGATACATATATTTATATGTATAT
>NW_009203665.1:33217-38999 GCF_000690835.1 Fulmarus glacialis | reverse complement strand
TCCTACAGTTGTCTTCAGTAAGGATTACTTCATCTTTGTATTAAAATTTCAGATGAAATTATCAACAGATATCAAGTTATTTGTGAGAGAAAGTTTTACATAGTGATTTAAAATGAAAGAAAATAACTTCTGCATTTTTTGCAATAAAAAAATACTGATCCTAGATGAAGAAAAGAAAATTACAAGAAGAAAGATTTCCCCCCCCCGCCCAAGGTATGTGGGAACAACAGAAGATAACAAAAGTCCTTGTTTCACCTCAGTTTGATAATAATATATCAAAATTTTGTAAAGAATTTAAGTAGATACTGCATGAAATTTTGATAGAGAAACTGGAATAATGTAAATGTGAATTAAAAACTGATCAAAAGACAGAAGGTATTGTTAATAAAAGAAAAAAACACAAACAAACAAATCCACAAACAAACAAAAAAAACCCAAACAAACAAGACCTTTACTGAACAGATGCATTTCTATTTTGGTCATTAGGCACCAGTTTTTCTCCCTATGTTATCTTAGCATGGAATGGAATGGAATGGAATATTCTATAGAATAGAATAGAATAGAATAGTTCAGTTGGAAGGGGCCTACATCGATCATCTAGTCCAACTGCCTGAACAGTTCAGGGCTGACCAAAAGTTAAAGCATGTTGTTAAAGGCATTGTCCAAATGCCTTTTAAAGACTGAGAGGCTTGGAGCATTGACCACCTCTCTAAGAAGCCTGTTCCAGTGTTTGACCACCCTCTTGGTAAAGAAATGCTTCCTAATGTCCAGCCTAAACCTCCCCTGGTGCAACTTTGAACCATTCCCACCCATTGTATCACTGGATACCAGGGAGAATAGAATAGAATAGAGCAGAACAGAACAGAATAGAATAGAATATTTCTGTTTGAGCTAATTAAGTGTCATTCATTTGCAAACCAAGAAGACAGAACATATTAGAAAACAAAAATTTATGAAAAGATCCATGTTAGTAAAACTACTGGCAAACACAGAATTGATCCTTTTCCAAGCAGAAAATTCATTGAGTTAAAAACAAATCAAGTTAAAAAAAAAGAAAAATGAATCAAACATTCTAGTAGACCATATCCACTAGAATATCATAGTACTAAAAAAAGGTGACTGAGAAGCTAAATAATTAGCAGAAGCAATGCATGGAGTTCCATAACTGACAGCTGAGATGAACTGATATAATACTGGTCACATGAGAATAAAGAAACAGATTGAAATGGACTCCATCACCTTGTGAGAATCTGAATGTGGACCATACACATTCAGCAGATTATGGTCACCTATTTTAGATTTACAGTATCAACAAATAGCTATACAGTGGAATATAAATGATATATAGGACCATAAAAAAATACTAAAACACTTGAGGAAATGGCAATGGTAAATATTTTTTTATTCATAATCAACAAATAGCTATACAGTGGAATATAAATGATATATAGGACCATAAAAAAATACTAAAACACTTGAAATGGCAATGGTAAATATTTTTCTATTCATAACGTATCAGCAAAATCTTAGAGAACAGAGAACATATTTATGCCAATGCAATATCCCCTGCTGCTTTTGTCCAGCATCTCAATATTATTTTAAAAAGATGTAACACTTATCTTCGGTACACAGGATATTAAGAGGATGCTTGGACTGGGAAAAACAGTGGAAGGCCATTGCCAATCTCTTTAAGCAGTTTTGGAAAGAACCAGAGTTGCTGAGGCAGAAAGAAAACATAAGTATCTATAATTCTGAGTAAAGGTATACAATTCAGAGAAAATGTAATATACCAAGGTACAAATCAGATCACATGATAGCTGGTCACATTTTCATGACAAAAGTACAATTGTGTAAGTATGAAACACTCCTGTCATATTGAAACACTCTGTGGCAGAATGAGTCATATCTTCTCTGAGGAATAGGAGAGAGGAAAGAAGTGCAGAAAACCTGATTTGGAGGTGCAATAAGTAGACAAGCAGAATTTGCTGTTTCTTCAGAGCAGAAATTATATTTTTGCAGATAAGCCTATAATCGCACAGGCTTTAGGGTATTTCACAGGTTAACTAAATAAAACTTAAAAATTAAATTATGTTTTAATTGTGCACTATATTTCCATATAAATATAAACACATATATGGCAAGTATTGCTGTGTTTTAGCTTAGGAGGAATTGTATGCAGATGGGAGGAGGAAGGGGAGAAAAGTAAGGCTAGAAAATGACTGAGCTTTCCCAATCAGATTTTAAGCAAAAAATCTGTGAATCTCTTGTTTATGTCATGCACAATGGGTTAGAACCAGAAGCAAAGCAAAGCTTGTCTCTTGCATAAATGTTAAGCAAGAATGATCACTGAACAATATGTACCTACAAGAAGAAGGAAAGTGGTTGAGAGTTCTTGGCAGAGAGTTTAGACACTGAAGAAAATAAAATGAAAATGAAAATTAGGGTAGTTTCTTTTTGTTTTTCATATAAGAATGATCGTCCATATAAAGAATCCACCAAGGTCTATAATGCCTCTGACATCACGGCCATTAAAAAAAAAAAGGTTTTCTTTTTCCAAAATATAATGCCCTAGTATGAACAGGTATCAGTTAATGGAAGACACTGAGTCATGCTGCATTGTGGGTCCGACATTTCATTGTCCTCTCGTTTCATTGCTTGTGAATCTGAGTAACCTTTATTTTGTGATCTTGTGTAAATGAGAATAAGAATTTTTCTGAAAGATTACATGAAAAATGTTTTGATATTAATGAATGGATTGTTAAATCACAAAAATGTGTCTAAGGTAGCTGGGGGCTGCAACCTAACAAGTAACAACTCAGAATCAAATCCTCTTGATTCATTTAATGATATAGCTATTCTGTCAAACCAAAATAAAAGTCTGGCAGCTTCCTTAAAGAGCTCCAATTCACTTTGTAATACAAAAAGAACATTTAGTACCATGCTGAGATTTAAATGTCCAGACATGAAGAAAGGGTTGAATCCTTTTTAAAAAAAAGGAAATTTAATTTGGTACATTACTCTAATCCCTGAAGACTTGACTGACTGAGTGATTTTTATAGACAAAAGATTCTTGAACTTTTTAGAGCCAGATCACAGTTATGGTCTGGCTGCAGTTCTTCCCAGTCTCTCTATTATACTCCTCAAATGTCAGCCTTTTTGCTTTTATCTCCTCTCAGGTTGAATCATACAATTCTCCCACTGTTAGACTTAACAACACTGCCCCCTATATCAGCTGCACTAGCATGCTACATCCTGAAAGCTTTATTACCGGAGGAATTTGACTTCTGGGAACTATGGACAATGATGAATATTCCCAAATACTTTTCTTAAAAGAAAAAGAAAAATTTTTTACTTTTAAGAAGGAAAAAACATCTTTTATTAAAAGATTTTAAAATTTTTAAAGTCTGTAGATTTCTCACCTAAACCTTTCAGTCCATCATAACAAATTATGTAAAGCTAATATTCTAATGGCAACCTTGATAAAAGAAGTCCAAACACCATCACCCACTAAATCAGATATTCCCCCCCCTCCCCCATTTATTAGTAAAGGCTACAGGCTTTGCACTACAGGGTCCCAGGAAGTGTCTGGGCTTTCATAGTTTAGCTGGGAACCACAGAGAGGTGAGCAGACTGTCATAGCCGAGTATTCAAAACAAGCCCAAGTGTACCTGAGAGTAAGGGACAGAGACCTTCACTGGCACTACACTCAACCCATCGAGGAAACCAAGATGCTGAGGATTCACTGTGACACCCACCATCTCCCTGCTTGACAAAGACTGTCACCATTAAATTTAGCACTGAGAATGACCCTGGGGGGGAAGCACAAAAGAAATGGGGTAGATACTTACAAGACTTCTTGTACAAAAATGTTGACTGTGATACTAATGAGGCTTTTCTCCATTAATCTGTATGGTGAGTGTCAGTACTACTGTAACAGGAAAAATGACAACTGTAGAATTTTGATGAGACTGATTTTCTTAGTTTTTACTTAGGCTAACAGTAAGAGCTTGTTTCCAGATATATAGTCTCTTCCCTTTTGCCTGTAACAGAGTTTATATTCTTGCCACTTCCTTGACTTTGACATAATTGTCAACAGTTATTCAGTAAGCTGACAAAGCTAAGAATACCATTGCTTGTTAATGATTTTAGCAAGCCTTTATTTTCTCAGAAGATGGTTTATATTGTTTCTAATCTGAGTGCTTTTTTGTAGTACATTAAATAAATATCTTCATAAGACAAACTCCTTAATAACCAGACTGATGTATGATATTTATAAACTGTTGCATAGTAGCTTCATTTCCTTTGCAAACTGCATCACGTTCTGGCAGTAAGACTGTACTTTATCCATTTGTGCCATTCTTTACAATTTCATAGACATCAGAAAAAAGATAGCTGCTAAAGAATTTCTAAGGCTTATTATCCTAAGAGTTTAATAGTTCAAGTTAATAAGCTCCTTTCTTTTTTGCCCTATGCACAATAAGCACCTTCATTTTAATTAAACGCAGTTACTGAATAGAAAACTGTGTGCATAAAAAAACCATATCTTGTGCTATAGTTGGGACTAATACCGATTTTATTCTTAGAATCAAGAACAGAAGATAAACCTGTAATCACCTATATGCTCATCACTAAGTTTCAAGTTATATCTGCTTTGCAGTTCTGACAATGCAGTCTCATT
Organism: Fulmarus glacialis; assembly: GCF_000690835.1. Lineage (NCBI taxonomy): Eukaryota > Metazoa > Chordata > Aves > Procellariiformes > Procellariidae > Fulmarus > Fulmarus glacialis. The sequence goes on along the minus strand of NW_009203665.1, from coordinate 34,321 downwards.
TTAAGAAAATCTTGAACACGAGCATTAGGACATAGCATTAAATATATTGTGATAGCTCAGTGATTTTCAACCATTTCAGGTAGTCTGGTCTGCATGGCTAGTCTAGTAACAGATGTAGTAGAATATGTCTATGAAAGCAGTATCATAAAATCAATTACATCTGATGACTAAAAACACTATTCCATAGTTTTGTTTTAAAAAAAGAAAAGAAAAGAAAAAAAAAAAAGATAAGAGTAAGAAAGTAGGAATTTATATCTTTCTCCAGAGGAAGGTAATGGAGTCATAAAACTCCTTTACTACATTGTATAAATCAGTGATGATTATCAGATGACTTGTTAACAGATACTGTGGGAAATCCTAAAATAAGCATCACAGTTACCATATTAATAACATTTTGCATAATTAACTCCTATGGACATAAAAGAACCAGAAAAATATGTGTTTTATTGCTCGTCTGCCAAGATGAGGAGGAATCTGTCTATAATGATGAAAAAGGACTAGTTAAGAAGCCTTAAATTAATGTCATTAAAGTGTACTAGACTAGGCAACAAAATATTGACTCATTCAGTCCTTAATGATATAATGAAATAGCTAATAACAAACTCACCTAACAATAATGTTAAATTTCTTACTATGGAGTAAGTGAATATGGAGAAAAGTAGAAAGAAGCAGTAATACCCGTATTGTCAATGTTACTATACTACTACTTCATGCAAATACTGCTTAAACTATTGAAATATTAGCTTAAATTTATGTTTTTGGAGCTAATACAAAATATACAGTACAAGAATTATGTGAAACAAACAAATGAGAACCATATATTAGAGTCCAACAGATTAAGGATGTGATTCATCTTCACCTCTTTCAGGCATACAAATGCAGCCATTTAATCTCAACTAGTCCCAACTCTCCAGTTAGTGGAGAGAGTTGTACCTGCAGAAGGTATTTAACCCTATTCTAAGACACCTGAATAAAAAACTTAGTGTGAAGCACCCTTTTGTTGTGGTTTAACCTGGCAGGCAGCCAAATACGATGCAGCCGCTCGCTCACTCCCCCCCGCCCCCCCCCCCCCCGGGGGCGGGGGGAGAATCCGGAGGGGAAGAG
>NW_009203665.1:23320-33196 GCF_000690835.1 Fulmarus glacialis | reverse complement strand
AAGACAGTTTAATAGAACAGAAAAGGGAAAATCATAGTAATAATGATAGAATATACAAAATGAACAATGCACAATGCAATTGCTCACCACCTGCACTGAGCGATAACCAAGTAGCGATCAGTACTTCCTGGATCACGCCTACCATTCATCTACTGAGCATGACGTCACATGGTATGGAATACCCCATTGGCCAGCTGGGCTAGCTGTCCTGGCTGTGTTCCCTCCTCCCAGTCTAGCTTGGTAGCAGTTGTCCTTGACAAGATACTTAGCAACAACTGAAAACATCAGTGTGTTATCAACATTCTTCTCATACTGAATCCAAAACACAGCACTAGGAAGAAATTTAACTCTATCCCAGCTGAAACCAGGACACCTTTTAAGGACATGACTCTTCATTGACTGTGGAAGTAGTCTAGATTTTTATTTTAGCTTATATGCCTAAATATTTAGACAGCTAAATTAGTAAAGATGAAGTGTGACTGAAATCAGTACTTCCACACATTAAAAGAAAAAAAGGTCTGAAAAATTCCATACCCCACTTTTACCTTCCATATCTCATGCTATATCCCAAACTCCGCTTGTAGGTAATCTGGAACTGTTGTAAAGTAATGAAGAGAAGTGGATATTCTGGTATGAGATAGAATAATTAATCTTGAAAAACTTTTATTCTGGAGGCTATACCTAAGTAGCTAAAAAGGTAGAGTGACATATTCTGGTTCATCAGGACTAAATGCTAGGGACCATTAAACTATGTCAGCACATCACAGTACTTATTCATAGTTATCAGCCAACATAATTTGATATCTTATTGGCTTAATTTTGCTTTCATTAGAAACTGAACAGAAGTATTAATGTATAAACCGTATTTTTTTTTTGCATTGTACAGTTCATATCTTTTAAATCATATCAACACTGTCTCAGAACATAAATTCCTAAAATAATAGCTACAACAATAATAAAAAAAATCTTTGGACTTCCTCTTTTTCTTCTATTACTTCTGTTTCTTCTAACTACTTTCTATAAGCTGATTAAATTAAGAAAAAATTAGAATCAAAGACAGAAGTTAAGAATATCATATCTCCTAACTCGCTTCCTTATATTGAAATTCTAATGAAGAAAAGATATAGCTGAAGAATCTGATATTCTATTCTGCAGATACTTGACATATGGTGGTGTTGGGTTGACGGTTGGACTTGATGATCTTAGAGGTCTTTTCCAATCTTAATGATTCTATGATTCTATGATTCTATAAGTACTTATTCCAAAACAGTGAGTTAAAGTTATTAATCTATTTTTTAATACTCTCTTCAGGACTTCCAAATGTGCAAATACTCAATTAAGCAATCCACACAGCTGTAAGGGTTTTCACTTTGTTTAGGAATCGTCCCGTAAGTCCATCTCGCTGTCCCCTTCCCTAAGAACAAAAGATGTCAAAATGAAGTAGTGCTTTATTTTCATTATATGTAACAGTGGGGAAGAGAGAGATTTAGGGTGTTACATTTTTTGGAAGTCATTTTACACATATTTCTTGAATTTGCTCTTTGAGTATTATATATTTTTAATGCAGCCTCCTGTAGAGATAATTTAATATTTCCCAACCAAATTTATTTTCATAGCATTTACAGTTTCCTGCTTTATTCTTTGAGCTATAGCAGTATATCAGTTGTAAATATATATCTATGTATACACATCTATATCTGTATACACAAAGATATATTTATGCTTCTGTTACATACCAAAATTTTTCATTTTTGTAGATGTTCCTTAAGAAATGACTTAAAATTTTGAGCTTATTTTTATTTAATTGAAGGGCATATTTTTTATTTGGGCCTTAGTGTTTTTTCTTCTCCAAATTCCTTGCTGAATATTTCCTTCATAATCTAATAAAATTTTAAAAGAGCAAAATTTTTCTTTATAGAACAGTGGGAGAAACTGTTATGTACCCAGTGATGTCCACTGTCACCCATGAGATGGGCCAGGTGATTGAAGGAATACCTTGTCTACTTATCAAATGGTATTTACAGCATTTGGGTAAGGCCACCCACACAGTGAAGGAGAACTTATGCCAGCTGACCATGACTCCTAAAAACTCAATTAGAGTGCACTTACCTACAGTGTGCCTTTATTATTAACAGCTGTTCATATGATAGTTGCTCAACGTCTACAACAAATAAAGTCACAGTGCAATGAGATTTGATCAGACCTTACTTTTCACCACAAAGAAATCCATGTCCATGTGCTGTTCTGTGATGTTGTAAACCCTGTCCATCAGCCACTCTGCAGGCTCCCAAGAGATATGCAGAGCTAATTTCTTCCATCCATTCAGAGGCTTTATCATGCCTGACATGCCCATTCAACACTCAATATTTCTTCCTACTTGCTGTAGACTTAAAACTGCCTGAGTAGTTTGTATTAACATGGAGTTAGATTAAACACAAGTACCACATTCTTTATTAAAAAGCCGCCTTTTCGCTAGTATCCTGCCTGGCAATTATCTAACCAGGGATTTAAGTCTACAGTATGGTTACAGTTTATTCAGTTTTTGTATAATCCTGTCTTCCACTGGTTATGTAAAGAACTTTGCAAATTATGTTCTGCTGCAAAGACATTTAGGAATCTCTGACTACACAGGAACTGGTGTTACTCCCTTTACAAGTATCTCTTACTTTCAGAGCACTTCCCTAGGAAACGGGAGTCTGGTAATCAGTCCCCACTTCTCTTTCAAAGACAAAGGTCTAAAGGCATTCAATGTGCCTAACTTTAAATAACTTGCCTATCAATCATGTAGATGCACACAAGACAGAAGTCACAGCTGGGAAGCCTATATTACCTTAATCTGTTCTATCTAGAGCTCTAGTTGTATGGAGAGCTAAAGGCATCAGTGAAGTACCAAATGCATCCACAGTATTTCTCAGGCTGATTTAAAGAATTTATTAACTGATTGTTTCAAGTAGCTCATGAAAAGTGTGCATGAATCAGTAAAGGTCAAGCTGTACTTGACTCTTCTGACAATCTCCCAGGAACAGTTTTAAGGTAACAGTAGGGTTGCGTATCCCGAAGGCAGTCACAGTGCAATATGCGTAACTGGAAATAGAGCCTCTCATATAAATTTGATCTCTGTTTTACCTCTTCCAGATCATTTTTTTAAGTAACACAGCCACTGCATCTGTTTTTCACAGTAATCTAGGCAATCTCAGATTCACCTTTTTCAAAAAGCAGCAAAGGACTTGTGAAAGACTGCCAAGGAAAACTAAGTAGGATTTGATCACAGGTGCTACCACAAGTTGCATTAACAGACCATTGGGATACTTAAGATTGTTTATTGGGGCTTATGACTAGATGCACTTCTGAATTTGTTAACTTATCTTTGTGTTAGCATGGTACATTAAACTATATTTTTTTCTTTTTAATCCCTCATAGAATAGATATTGTCTTCATTATAAAACATTTAATTAAAGGAATAATTTCAACATACTGATTTCAGTTTATCTCAATGAATCTCAGCAAGCATTTTTTGAGGATGGTAGCAGTGTAAAAGGAAAGATCTGCTGAATGTGGGTAACAAGCTAGTTATGACAGCTAAAGCATGGTTACACTCAGTGCAAATTTAAATAGATGTTATTTTAATGCAGGAACAATTCATCAAAATTTACAACTTTTTATTGTTATCAACATTAATAAGGAGGTTTTCTAGACTTTATAATTTCACAAAACATAAAATATTCAATTCTTAAGACTCTGCAATATTATTGTGAAACAACATGCAAAATAAATTACTGCTACTATTTAAAAGATGTTAACAATTGCCTGACTGTAAAAAACTATGCTGAATATTGTTGTGCACAAAAAAGGTACTCCAGGTAATGAGAATGTCTGTGACTTTAATATCATATTTGCATTTTATTCCTATTTTTCATTTGTAGTACCATTCACTCCTGAATTTCTGAAAAGGTATTTCAAGTAATTGTTTGCAAGTTTATTACAAATATGCTCTATTCCAGCAAACTATTGATTAACACAATACCTAAGAAATACTCTAGAGAAATATGAATTTACATTTTTCTATTTATAAAAAGTTAGAGTCTCAGGGAACAGAGTGCTACAATGATCTTGGCACAAAAAAAAAAAAGTGTTCCTGTGAAATGTCCTGATGACAAGACAGGACCAACTTTGGACAGGGATCTCAAAGAAGTAAACTACATAGCTGTGAACACTGAAGTAACAGATACAGATATTTAATTCAACAATACAAAAGTCATAGAATCATAGAATCATAGAATATCTCAAGTTTGAAGGGATCCATAAGTATTATTGAGTCCAACTCTGCTTCTCGCAGGACTACCTAAAACTAAATCATACAACTAGGAGTCTTATCCAGACATCCTTGAACTCTGACAGGTTTGGTGGCGTGACCACTTCCCTGGGGAACCTGTTCCAGTGACCAACCACCCTCTCAGTGAAGAACCTTTTCCTAATGTCCAACCTGAACTTCCCCTGATGCAGCTTCATACCATTCCTTTGTGTCCTACCACTGGTCACCAGAAAGAGGAGATCAGCACCTCCCCCTCCACTGCCCCGCTTGAGGAAGTTGCAGACAGCAATGAGGGCACCCCTCAGCCTTCTCTTCTCCAAGCTGAACAAACCAAGACACTGCTCATAAGTCTTGCCCTTGAGACCTTTCACCCTCCTGGTTGCCCTCTTCTGGACACACTCTAATAGTTTGATGTCCTTATATTGAAGCGCGCAAAACTGCACACAGTACAGCTCTCTAGTCTATCCAGATCTCTCTGTAAGGCCTCTCTATGCTCGAGGGAGTCCACAGCTCCTCCTACTTTAGTATCATTGGCAAACTTACTTAATGTACATTTGATTCCTGCATCCAGATCATTTATAAAAACATTTAAGAGCACTGGCCCTAAAACTAAGCCCTGGGGAACCCCACTGGTAACTGGCCACCAGCCAGATGTAACCCCATTTACTATAACTCTTTGAGCTCAACCCATCAGCCAATTGCTCATCCAACATATTATGGACTTGTCTAGCTGTGTGCTGGACATTTTGTCCAGGAGGATACTGTGAGAGACAGTATCAAAAGCTTTGCTAAAAATAAACAAAGAAAAAAACAAAACACATCTACTGGCTTCCCTTGGTCAAGTAGATGGGTGACCTTGTCATAAAAAGAAATTAAGTTAGTTAAGCAAGACTTTCCCCTTGTGAACCTGTGCTGGCTATGAACAATGACTGCGTTGTTTCTCAAGTGTTTTTCAATAACTCCTGGAATAACCTTCTCGATAATTTTACTAGGCACTGAAGTGGACTGACAGGCCTGTAGTTACCGGGGTCTTCCTTCTTACCCTTCTTGAAAATTGGGACAACAAGTCAAGTCATATGATAAAGGATTATTAAGGATAACAGAAATGTCTGAGTTAAGTTAGGAGTTCAGAGATGGAAATGAAAGAATTAAAAAATCCACGTTGTAGTGGTCAGTCATAAGGATAAGAATATGATGTAAACACAAAAGGTAAATATGGTTTTAAGATAGATAAATATAGGTATGTTCAACAGAGTCAAAAAAGTTTTAATTCCCCTGTACAAGGCCAGTGCGTCATTTGAAAGAGTATTGGAATTAACTCATGTCTAACAGTAAGGCATATTCAAATTAATAAGCACAAAAACCAGTCAATATTTTTGAGGGCAGCACTGTTATTCGGAGAGAAATAGAAAAGTTGGAGGAATGGGCTGACAGGAACATAATGAAATTCAACAAGGACAAATGCAAAGTTCTGCCCCTGGGATGTAAGAGCCCCTGGGCAGCAATACAAATTGAGGACTGATGATTGGGGAGCAGCTATGGAGAAAAGACACTGGGGGTTCTGGGGGAGAGCGAGCTGAACATGAGCCAGCAGTGAGCCTTGACAGCAAAGATAGCCAGCAGCATGCCGGGCTGTATTAATGGGGGCACACCAGTAGATCAAGAGAAGTGATTATCCCCCTCTACTCACCACTCATTAGACTTCATTTAGATACTGCATCCAGTCTGGGGCCCATAATACCAAGGCAGACATCAAAAAACAGGAAAGTTCAGCAAATGGTCAGCAAGATGGTATGGGCACTGGAGCGTATGCCTGAGACTGAAACCAGAGAGGTTCAGACTGGTTATAAGTAGGAAAGCCTTTTCCCCATGAGGACAGGAAGGCAATGGAGCAGGTTGCCCAGAGAAGTTGTGTAGTCTCCATCTTCAGAGGTTTTCAAGACCGAGGTGGACAAAGCCCTGAGCATCCTGGTCTGACCTCACAGGTGGTGCTGCTTGGAGCAGGTGGTTGGACTCACATGTCCTGAGGTCACAACCTGAATTATCCTATGATCCTAATATGAACAGGCACGAGCGGGCATGTGCTTGCGTGTTGAACAGAGCTTGCTATCCATCCCCAACAGCCGTCCCACTCACTAAATGAATGTTTGATTTTATGTCACTGAGTGATGGCGGTTGTGTTCTTGTCAAATGCTTGAAGACTTGGGAGTTCACCTGTGACGCTAGTACTATCAACGGTTCCATTCAGTGCTATCTGCTACCCAGAAAACAAACAAGAAAATCACCTCCCTTTAGTGCTATATAGAACCATGGAAAAATTAATGTGTAATCAGAAATTAGTTTACCATAGGTGAACGCCAACAAGAAAATGTCCTTATGGGTTAGGTCTATCATGGTCAGTCATTCTTTGAACGCTTCAGTCCATATTGGGAGAAAGTATTTACTACACCTTTTAGCTTATCAGAGAAATAATTAAGTATTAAATATAGTAAATAGTGTAGACATTTTACCAAGTGCTTAGCATAAAAATGGTAGTATTGCCAAATATATAGACCAATTTGAAAGGCATATACATGTACTAGATGTAATAAGAAATGAATGGAAAATACCAAATCAATTTTTATTGAGTCTGCTGGATAATTTTGTTTCCAGTTTGTTAATTGGATGTGACATACTTTTCACTACAAAAAAACCTTCTAGCTTTTTCTAATTACTTAAAATAGGAAATGGTTCATATTTAGAGATATGGGATTGTCCAACTTGTTGACTGTTGTTGGTCTCAGAATATGGGAAATTTTCTTTACCACAGTGAATTTTATTTTCCTTTTCTTTAGCAGTAAGAAGTATAAATCAGAGGAATAAATCTTATATAATCTAATATTTAATATTTTCTGAGGTTCAAATTGCTGCAAACATTTTATCGAATAACTGCATCAAATATCAGAATTAGTCATAGAGGTAGAATTTCTCAGAAGTGTGTTTCTATTCTTTACGAAGCTGATTCTGACTGACTCTTCAGTGGGAGCTCTGTCATTGACTTGAATAGGTATGAAACCAAGCACGCTGAGGGAAATTTAGGTAGCTGAAATACTCTGTTAATGGATAATACAATCAGATATCAAAAAAACCCTTAGAACTTAATCCCTAGCTATTCTTCAGAACTCCAGAAAGTTACCTACTAGTGACTCTTTGTTCATTCTCTGAGATAGCCATTCAAAGTTTTTTAGAAAAGCTTGATTCACAGCTGCCAAAAAATTGGAATCTGCGGCTAACCAAGAGATAATGTCTTGAATACAGAAACCAATTCCATTCTCAGTGGTTTAAATTACTTCCTTCTTCCTTCTTCTTTATAACTGATCTAACCATTTATATGCATAGAATTAAACACTAAATTAATAACATTAAACTTAGAATTATTTGGAAGAAAAAATTTTGGAAAAAGTACTGTTAACATTATATCATGTATTCCTGTAGTTTTTGATCAGAAGAACATTCAATCAGCATTTAGTCCACTTTTCAAATGGAAGCTATGAAAATCAGGTGAAAAGTAGGCATGTTAATTCCCTCTTGGTCTCTTCTGCATATTATTGAAGTTGCTTAAAATGACTTTACACCTATTGTGTATAATGGGTCCCAGCTGACTCATTTACCCAAAACCATGGCTTGGTTGTTATCAATTGCATCCACATTAGCATGTTAGCTCAGATCAGCAGTGCATTTTTTAAACAAATCTCCTATTTCTGCCCTCCCACTACGCTTTTGTTCACATTATGGAAATGCCTCAGAATGAAGCTGACAAAATGTCTCTCAGATGAAACTGAAGTGGAAGATGTGCTACAGGTGTGTGAATTAGAGCTCTCCAACCAGTAACAGCACTTAGCAAATAGGGCCTGACTAGAGCTAGTCCTAAGGAACTCTTCCCCTCTCCTCCAGAAGGCAGACAATGTGGATGTTGGGTACCCAACAGAAATCTACTTCTACTGAACAACACTATTTTATAATGCAAACATAGCCTTTCCTTTTACAGTCAGAGGAAAGAGTTAGTCAAAACACTGGAGTATGGGTAAGTAATATTCACTTTCTGTACAAGAATGTTGGGAGGGTTAATTCCTTATAACATGGTATTCTAGTAGTGAAGGCTGATCAAGTTCATAAAAATAAATTGTACTGACACTGGATCCAGAGAGCAAAATTGAGACTATACCCTGTTACAAACCAGAAGCTCCCTTTTTAAGTGATCCTACTCACTTCATTAGAGCCATTCACAGGATTCAAGGGATGCACTTGCTTGCGAGTTTGTTGTATGCAAGAGATCTAAAGTGCAGACACACCTTCATTTTAGTAAAGATAGAAGGCAACACATTTCTGAAGCTATACAAATACTAGCGTTGTAGTGATAACAAGCAATGCCATTCCTTCCAGAAGTTCATGCAGATTTTTTCTGCCTTCCAGTAATGTCTCACTCCACCCATTGCAATTTCTAGCTACTGACCTTGCCACCTGCTCTGAGTGGCAAGGTTATCAGCTTTCCAAGGATGGCAGCAGCAGAAAAGGTCAAATGAAAACATGTGCATGTTCTTCCAGTTCATCCTGCCTCTAGAACATTTCTAACAAATGTCCTTTGATATTTGTGTCTGAGAGGTTGGCATATACAACTCCTGAACTAATCTAAAAAAGCATTATTCTTTTTAGACAAAATATAAAATAAAAAGGCAAATTAAGAGGACCTTGAAATTTCAATCATTCATATAAAGGAAAAAAGAAATAGTAGTTTCTTCTTCCAAGGTTTAGAAATCAATGCCTTCAGTACTTTAAGTTACAAAACCAGGGTTTTTATTTTGCCTACATATGTATCTGCAGTTAGACAATCAACTTTCCATAAATAGATTTTCTTCCAATCATATATTATGTTAAGTTACAATTTTGTCTCTTCTCAGTTCATGGGAGGTATGAAGTGGAGAGAAACCGGGCAGGTTTAGTTTTTGCCTTCTTATGCTTAACAAACCAATATATTGGTAGAGTGCTCTTTCTTTTTGCTTGTTTGCAGTTGAGATTCACATTATAAGTTACAAACTATTTTCTTATATATTTTTATATTTTGAAACAATGTTGCACTAGTTAGAATGCAGAAAATATTATTTATAAAATATGTGATGACGATGCATTTTCTAATGATTACACCATCAGTTTATTAAAAATTCCACTAAAAAAAAAAACCCCTAGCTTCATTGATAAGAATCCTGTGTTTTGATTTTTAGAAATAGGTTTAGGTCCCTGTAAAAGAGACAAAATAGACCTCTTGAATGCTTTTGTTGCCTGTGTGTTCCTTTACCTCAATTTTTTAAAGGCTTGCAATGAATTCAAGTTGAGCATTTTTTGCTTTTTTCTCTAGTATTTAAAGTGCGGAGATTTTGGCATCAGCACAGATTCTAAGAAATGCACTATGAAATTAGGAAAAATATTTAGAGCATTCCACTAGATTTCTTTTATCATTCACTTCTGTTATTTGTATGAATGCCAAAGAAAATAATGTATATTATATAACTTGTGTATTTTATATATAA
>NW_009203665.1:3800-23276 GCF_000690835.1 Fulmarus glacialis | reverse complement strand
AAAATAGCAAATAAGAAATAATCTAATAAACACATTTCTAGATTAAAAGAATAAATATGAATCAGAAAGAGGAGAAAAAATTATCCCTATTCTTATTTACTTAGTGTGTCTTAGTGAACCATCACATATTTTAAAGTGTTTGTATCCCATATCAGTTTGAAAAGGAAAAAAAAAAAAAAAAAACAACACAACAAAAAAACCCAAACCCCAGAAGCATATTAAAGAACTAAGGAAATACATACATTCCTCATAAGCAATGTGTATGTAAAATAATCCCTAAATATCACACTATTTATCAAGAGGCATGTGAAGTAGGACTTGAATGGTCAAGCTTCAAATACATTCAGAAGGCCTCTATTTCCAAGCTGCAAAGGTTCAAAAGCAGAGGAGAAAGATTAAAAAAAGACAGTTTTCCACAGATTTACCCTGAGCAAAATGCTAGAGTCTAATATTCTCTGACTAGGTTCTAGTAGATATTCTACATATGGAGGGTGTAATATTTAATATCAAATTTACTTATTTGAAGATATTTGGATTTTTGATTTAGCAGAGTGATAAAAAGTGTACTGAAATCAAAACAGAAGTGTAAGTTACACTTTGCAAAATAGAGCAATTGCAATCCGCAGTTCAGACACAATCCCGATGTGATCCCCATTACTGTTCTTTATAATACGTTCACCATCATGACACAACAGCATCCCCAGTTGCCGAGAAGGAATACATATGTTGAAGCCAGCTCAGGCCCATTGCTCTCTTTGAAATTATTTTGTTAGTTGTTCAGTTTTTATACTCTGTGTTGGGCTGAGACATGTATTCGCTCCCGTCCATGCTGCTCTATCTAACTCGGGTGGATATTTAGACTCTTTTAATAAAATCAGGGAGAAACATTTACACCACCAGTTGATCCACTCAACAGACATAGCTGTTTATCTCAAACAAAGGCCACCCTCTGGACCCCTATGTGTTGAGAATAAGTCAGCTTTCTTTGCAACAGAAATATTGGGTGTGGTCAGTCACACCCTACATTATACCCTGAGCTTCATGGGCACATTGTCCTTGCCCATCCCTACTGAGCCTTCTTCCATTGTAGGGGTTTATTGGTCAGTCACACAAACGCATCATTTGTATACCAGTTATAGCTTAGCTTAGTTTACCTTAGCTTAGGTTGGCTTCGCTTGGTTTGGGCCTCCCCAGCAGCCATCACAGGAACATTTTGAAATAACTACAACACACATCTAACATAGAAAAGTAATGACCACCTTTAATAAAGATAGTAGTAAGAACAATAGTAATATGAGACCAACAATATTTAGCTGGAAATAATACCTCAGCATAGCATCTTATTCTGCTGGATTATGTGTAAATGTAATGTTGAGGAAAGATTCAACATTATAAAGGTTAATTATAAAGACTAATTATGAACACTAATTAGTAACAGCTATGAAAATGCAAGTATGTTGGAGGGTTATTTTCACGTAGATTAAGTGGTATCTCAAGCTATTCATAATATTTACTACCCGTAAGTAAAAAAGTGATGCAAACTATGTAAGGAACAATGATATAACAGAAAGGGAATGTAAATCTCAGTTAGGAGAAGCAGGGTAAAGTGAGCTTTGGTCAACCTTGGTGAGCAGGAAAAGGCCAACACTCCCATTTCTTTCTGCTGTAACTGACTGAAAGCTAGAAAGGGAAAAAGCAGAAACTGATTGTTTGCCTTTTTTGCTTCATATTCTTTGAAGTGTTTTTTAAGAACAGGTACTAACCATACTGCTGTTGTACCTTACCTGGTGAGTAAACTGAATGTTTACTGAATTACAGTTCTAAAATGCAATGGTTTTAAGTGATTGCTAGTTTGGGTATCAGAGTAGAATCTTTCCTTTGGAAAAAAGCAATATGGTGCCTACTTGTTTGCTTTTCCTTTTCACATCCACACCCACTTCAGAAAAATCCTTATTTTTCACACTATATGGCTCTGGGTGTTGCACAGATTTGATGGCAGTGAGACAATGAAAAGGTTAAATAAATGCGTAGTTCCTAAAGAGGTGAGTTGAGGTGCATTTGATCTAACTTAATGTGCCTTACAGAAACTAGAAATTGGATTACTATTGCTTTTTCATGTTTGAAGCACAGAAAATTTCTCAAAGGCAGATGGAAGGAGAGCTAAAAATCTAAAAATAAAATTCCCAGTGGAAATAAGGATTTTCACAGTTCAATCTGGTTTCTTCTAAGATATAAATTGCAAGACACTGAAGTGAATAACTCACATGAAGGAAATTTAAGAGTATTACATAGCTTGACTGTAGTACTAAATATTCTAGAAAAACCAGAAATACTAAATCAAGAATTGTATAATTATAAAATTTATCTTCATTTGCAACTAATGAAATACCTAAAAATTGAAAATAGAAAGGAGACATAGATTACAGCCACATAATACCAATTATCTATATTCCAGTTGGCTATTATTCATAGTTTTATGATTTAACTTGTCCATGAGAGAGAAGAATATTTATCATTTCAGGAGCAATGGAACACAATCATGTTTGCAGCATTTTTCAGTTTAACAAGAAATACTCTGTGGACATCTGAAGTGAATAACATTCTGCTATCTATAGTTTTCGTCTACTAACTGGTGAAAAGCATAAATCCCTAGCTACTGGAATCATATTACCTATAAATAGTTCATTTCTTTTGTCTCCATTGTAACAAGAGATCACAGTAATTACAAGTATACTGAACAATTCATAAACACAGTGCTTGCTGTACATTTTGCTGAAGTTAAATAGCATAAATTAGTGTATACTAAGATTACCTATCACTGAGTTATTGAATCTTATACTACATTCATTTTCTGGTATTTTTTCCTCTGTCCTTGTAGTGCTACATAGCTGTAGCACTAGGAGTCTAAGGAAGTGAATAATCTAGTTTAACATTAGGTGTCCAAAGGTCGTGTGTTTAAATCTGAATTGGTCACCTCAGATGGTCTTAATATGAGAGCATTTCCAAAGAGTGATTTGCCTAACCTTAGTTGCCTATTTCAGAGTGAAAAAAATTACCCTATGATTACATCTTTCAAGTGACTATTAAGTGTCTAGAACACAAACTTTGAAGTAATAACTTTATTTCTAAATGTCTTAAGTTAGGATTGATTAACCTAAACCTTTGCATACTAACAGCAAGCTGTCAGCAGTTTTTCTAAAAGATATGTAGACTGTGAAGTAAAACATTTGTTCTCAAATCCCATAACAAAACAAGTTTGTATACCCGTGTTCAGAGCTTTGTCTGATCTTGCATTTTTTCTTAATTAGATATCATTTGTGTATAGTGGAGAAGTAGTAAAGTCACGATATTTAGCCTCATTCATTGTTAGAAACCACAATCTGCAGATTTCTGAAATCTCATCAGATACTTTCAAGGAAAAGTAAGCACAGAACATACTATGCACATCCAATTTGGGGTGCAGTAGTATACCATTGTGAGTCTTAGCAGGTAAACTGTAGATGAGACAATAAGGTAGCTTTCTATTAGCAATTTTTTTTTTCTATTCCGAAACTATCGAATAGTTATCATTGTGTTCATGCATGAGGCAATGGATCAATTTCTCCCTTTTTGCCCACCCATGAAAAGCACCATGCAATTATTTTAGTTTTGTGTCAGAAAACAGGATGATAAAAATAAGTCATGAGTTTTACACTAAAAGCAGTACAGCAGAAAATTGTTAGCTTTTAGTATAGTTTTTAGTTGAATGATGTACTTATGAATATGTCCCTCTAGAGACATAGTCAAGGTGTTTTGCATAGCTAAAAAGATTACATAAGATGAGCATGAATCATTAATGAGGAAAAGAATATTTAAGAAAAATGGAGAAGACATAAAAAATTATTCTTTAAACAACTGATAAGATTTAACAGTCTTGTTACATTTTAATTGGGGCAAAATGAGGCAGAAGAAAACAACATAAATCATAAAATGCTAAACCTTGATTGCCTACAGAGAAGAATGACTTAGGCATAACCTTATTTTAGCAGCTAAATATCACTATGGAGATTAGTATGTAGATTTCCTATTATTTATTTGTCACAAAAGGGGAATTATTTGGGTCAGATCTCATTTATAAGGAAGATCTAGCTGTTTAAATCAGAAAGAGTAAAGTCAGTTTGCCTTCTCCAATATCTTAAAACTAGACCTATGAATAAATTATATCCAGGGCCAGCTCTTACCTTGGGAATAGTGAGATCTGTCCCCAGCAGAATTTACTATCATTTCATTAAAGCAATATGGCTTTTATAGTCCCCCAGCATCTTTCTGTGACTTGTTTTCCTCTTGCACTAAGTATGAACAACATGCATGCTATCACTGAGCCCAGCTCCAAAACACAATGGAACAGGAAATGTTTCATTCTTTTGTAGAATCAGTGAAAATAAGTAGCTGTCTTTGAAGACCTCAGGAGGAACAGCATGTCTGACTAACTTGGGTGTCTAAATTTCGTAACTACAGTTGTCTGTCTGATAGCTTGTAACAAAGTCTTTAGTCCTACCTCAGTTCGCATGCTTTTCAAAACTGGTATGTTTTTAAAGTCAGCAAAACCTGTACTATATAAGTGGTGATTACCTTGCCAGCACGAGGGTGAATGAAGAAAATACTGACTCTCATATTATTTTTTCTGGTGAGTATAATGAGTACAGAAGGAAGAAAAAAGGTAATTCAAATAAAATTTCAAGATTAATTCCATCACTGATCAAAGTTTACAATCGGGGGGGGGGACCCTATAAATTTCCTCACCCCATTTTTGTTAATTCTAGATTTTCTAAACTGCAGCTCATTTTCTGTAAAATAGGGCTAAAATATAAATACCTTAAACATTTGTTAGAAGATAAGTAATTATTATTATCAATGACAAAATCTTTTCCGAGGGCATCAAGGACTTAGTTCTTCACCACTCTAGTCAGTAAGAACTTAACGCTGACTTGCAAAATTTGTATTCATAAGCAATCAAGAAGCTTCCTTAAGCTTTGAACCCAATAAGGCCTAATTCTGGCTCTGTCATTGGCTGATTTTGTTCTTTAAGACTGTGCACAGGTCTGCTGAACTTTTACTACATTTGTGAAGTCTTTGTCTTCTTTGGATTCTCTGATTTCTGAGAACACATGACCTCATTCTGAAGCTTTTCACTTGATCAGTCGTTTTATGTGCACTCATAGGTCTTTCTCCTAATTTGTAACTCCTTTCTCGTTTTTACAAAGAATGCAACTAATAAGCCTTCCTTTAGTCAAACTCGCTAATGGTTACTAGAGTTAATGTCAGGCAGATTGTATGCAGGATATAGTATCAGCTTCATCTCTTTAGGAGAATGGGTAAAAATAATTATTTTCATCTTCTATAGAATGCCTCCCAGTTCATAGAAGACTGTTGAAACTCCAATTTAGATGCACATCTCCATGCATGCTGATTCACCTTATTTTGGTTTTGTAATAGTCCATGTTTAAAAGAAAAAAGAAAGAAAAAAAAAAATTAAACACATAAGTAGAAGCTCTAGATGGCTTTCATTTCAGGTTCTGATATATATTCTAGTTGATTTTGATGCTGTCCCTTCAGGTTTGCTCATATATGCCAGCTATACTCATATAATTTATATCTTCATGCTCTTGAGTCAGATTGCAGATTCTTTCCTAAAGAAACATGGCAAATTAAAACACAGAATCTATCTGAACCTACATCTTGAGAGATTTCAGCTGAAATTCACTGAGATTTGAATTTCTTCTATTTATCTACCTTTTTTTTAAGTTTTGAAATGTTATATATGACAGCATGGATAATAAAGATTTCATTTTAGGAGTTACCTGTGCCTTCTGGTTTATAAAATCTGATAGACTTTGATTTCTATAAACAATGAATTTGCAAGCCAAGACAGATCAATCAATTTTCCAGAAAACAGCTGACACCTGTTACAGGTGGCAAAAACTGGTTTCATGTCCAATGTGCATATAGAAAATACTGTGAGAAAAAACAACAAAAATATTGGGGAAAAAATAGACAAGCTTTTTTTTTTTTTTTACTCCTTCTAGTACGTTAATAACACAGGATATTGGCAACTATATGTAGCATAAAAGCAGGCATTTTTTCCAATTAAATTTACATATCCGTAGGGACACTATGCCAGCTGACTCTTCAACACTTTTTCTTTCAAATTTCATGTTGGAGAAAGCAAAAATTTGCAGAACTTTAAGATGTTTTTGCTTGAGCTGTAGTTTTGTTGTCTTAAAGCAATATAGGGTTTTCTGACATTGAGGGTAACACATCCCACAGGGTAGTTTTTCGCCAGAAAGATGTTTTTAAAAGATGTTTAAGAGAATTTTTTAAAATGCCAATAAAGAGAAGACAAGCACTTAGTATTTTATAAGCATTTCTACTGTTCTTTCAGCATATAGCACTATAAACAAATGCAGTTTTCTGACTTACTTCAGTGACGGTACTACTTAACAGTGCTTTTAAATTATCTGAGTTAAAAAGGTCAGTTTAACATTTGCTGCTCTTTAGTTCAGAAACACAATAGTGAGATGGAAAGAAAGAAGTTCTTTCATTTACAGAGCAGGGAAGTATCTTTTCTTTCTTGAAGTACGCCGCAGTGCTGTGCAAGTTCATGTGAGGGATGGGTGCTGCATTTGGAACATTGCATTCTGTAGTGATGGAGGAACGTGTCGGATTACGTAACAGGTAAAGAACGTTAATAATTCCCATGATCCAGCTGAGAAGTGGGGCTCATATCTGGCTCTTCTAAATGTAAGACACCAGAGACTTTGCTTTTGCACAGCACCGTAGCCTGTCTTTAGCTCTAAGGTCTTGTTCACACATTGCAGCTGATTCCCCAATGAAAGATCAAATTAGGTTGACCAAGCCCACTTTGATATGTGACTGTGTCTCAAATGAATGAAACACAAGAGCAGAAGGGGAGTAATCTGCATGAACTTTAACGTGCTTGCTTTTCCAGCTGTACTGCTATTTCTATTTGACAAATATATAGCTGTATCTTGTTTATGGACCTTTTTGAGTCATTTAGTAAAAAGCATGTTGAGACATGCTGAGACATTTGCTCAAATAATCAAGAGTATGTAAGGTAAGATTAAACATTTGGATTTAATCTGGATATTTTATATTAAAAAATCAGCAACGTGTACAGTTCTGAATGCACCTGAATTATGCTGAAGGAATGATAGGATATTTCCGCTATGCAGATGTACCAAGTACCAATGCTTCTAACTGTGGGATATTTGTAAGTGAGAAGGTGCTGTTGTAAAATGCATGGGTAACTTACAAAGTCTAAACTCCTCCAGCAGTATAAAACCTACCATTGCATAATGTTTTCCTAAAATGTCACCAAGGCTGTTTGATTTGTGTTGTCAATAGCTTAGTTTGGGGATCTTCTCTGGACAGCTCTGCATCCCATGACTCCTTTTCTATTGCCTTTTTCTTCTCAAGCTATGCAATAAATAAAAATGCCTTCTTCTCCAGCCACCTTATGTATATCTCTGGCTCCTGTGCTGTCTCCACGTAGTTAATCTACTTTTTAAAGCTACTTCTGGTAAAAAACACAACAAACATTATATTTTAATTTGAAATAGCATTTTTTTTTTACTTTGGACCTTCCTCTCAGAGGTCTTGGGAAAAGATTGATTAATATAAGACACTCAGTTACTACCATAAGAAGCACAACAGAACAGCATATAAATAATTGAAACAGAGATTATTAAGCAGAAGTCTCAGTCTCTGTTTCTGTCCTCATTAATATTCTTTCTACATACATGAGTGAGTTATTTGGTTTTGGTGGTGTGTTTGTTTTTTTTTTTTCTCGCCCCTATAACAATATCTCTTTTCATTATATATCAGGTATTAAGATTCTGTGACTCCTTCTAATTACATGAACTACAAAAAGAACATAAAAAAATCATCTCTTTTTTCATGGAATTTGGAAAAATTGTCTATTCACGCAATAGGACTGTAAAACACAAATTAACCTGCTTGCTTAAAGGAAGTATGAGCACAGTATCACACTCTCCTGGATGCCTCTGAGGAAAGATGCAAACACCATTTTATTGTTATTTTATTTTGTGTCTGGAATCTGTCTTGGCATTGGCATTCAGCATGAAAACATAAGTTGCCCTCTTTATTCGTTTCTGCTTCTGTTCCTGGACTATTCCGAAAATAAATTATGCAAAATAACATCCTGAGTGGCAATTAATAAGAAATTGTCTGCTTGGAGGAAACAAAAACATCTACATGCACTTTGTTTTGTTTGCAGTTATCCTATTTCCATGGGGAAATTACAACAGCTAAATCACAGCACATAAGGATAGATTCATCTATGAAGTATGTTCACAATGTTGCTTTTCACATCCTTTTTAGTGACAAGTGGTACAAGTGGCCATTTGAAGGCAACATGGGAATAATTTTGCGTAACAGATACATGTTCCTTAAATATTCATGTCACACAATCCTGTCTTGACAAGATGTTATTCAGTCTCTGTGCCTATGAAGCAGTCCCTACAGCAGGAAAACCAGGAGGAGCTGCAGGGGTTTACTTTTTGATGATTGCTTTATCCATTTTCCTAAAAAAAAAAAAAAAAAAAAAAAAAAATTCATCAGGCTGAGATTGCTATTAAGTTTTGGGGGCTAAAAGAGATGCATCACAAGCACCAGTGTTAGAAATGCTTTACATTTACTCAATCATTATTTGTAGCACTGCGTAGAGGCAATTTGTTTATCTTTTAAAAACAGTGCTTCTGTAGCAACAGTGACACCATTTTTTAGTGTTTTTTTTTCAGTAGGTACTTATTTCTTAGGCAGATTTGAAACATTTAGGTATTGTTGTCATTTAACATCATTTAACATGAAAGGGAGTGGCTTATAAAACTGGGTCTCAGGAGTGTTCAAATTTTTTATTCCATAAAGAATGAAAATTATACATTCTATTGTGTCATTTCTAACTTTAAGAGTCTATATGTTGAATATATATGTCTTGCGTTAAATCTCTTAGAATCCATCTTCTCACAAAGAAGACAAATAGATAGCTTTTTGTCTCAGCCATGGTAATCATCATCTTAAGTGGAGGCAAATAATGTAATACCAAAGGAGGAGGATACTAATGTGGCATTTCTTCATGTTCTCTGGAATTTGCAGCAGTTAATTATGTCTACCATCAAAAGCATTTAATAACATGCTATAAATGGATAGAAAGTCTGAGAAAAGGGGGAGACAGCATATGCTGGAGCTATATTACCAGTTTGTTGGAACATTCCCTACAAAACTGAAGTTTATTGAAAAATTCTAGCCTCATCAGGCCTTCCAGAGACTCTGGATTCTATTTCTTTCCAAACTTTTTTACTTTGTGTGAACTCAGTCTTCAGTATAAATCCCATGACTAATTCTGGGAACAAAGACTAGAGCTCAGAACTACTCTATTTTTAATCTAAAAAGTATACATGGTCAAACTACGGAGCCAATGACTCTTTTTCTGCTCTTCTTTAAATAACCCATTTTGCATTCTTCGTGTCCATAGTTTTTACATTATTTGCTGGTTTAGGTTACCTTCATGCTGGTTTGTGAATATTGTTTGAGAGGAACTAAATTCTATTCCTGAATTGTGCGGGGAATGAATGTAACTGGGCTGGTATTGCGAGTTCTAGTTAGACTAAAGTTGACCATAGTCAACAAGGACAAGACATGCAAAAATTCCTTTGGTGACTGAAGAACCTTTATTCGTGGTGCTTCCCTTTCTCATCTGGAAAATAAAGAGAATGCTGCCTTTTAGTCGTGCTGGTAGGAAAAATACATTAGGAAATTTAAGGCGCTGAACGAGAGCTTTTATCTTCTAGGTAGTCAGGTTTTGAGGCTTTGGGGTTGGATTTTTGTTGATTCTTGACCAACAGACCAGCTGGTCTGGTTATCCAGAGTCTGATTAGTCTATACAAAGATAGACTTAATGAACTTTTAGCAGCATACTTTTAAGTAGGTATGCTGTGAATGGAAATGCTTGTCTTGAATAAACACTTTTATGGAAAATAATGTTTCATTGTCTTAGTATTTTCCAGTAGATTCCTGAAATGTGTTATTGAGGTACCTTTTTTTAATTGGAGGTATAACTTTTGTGGTTCCTATGAATCAGTTGCAAAATATGTGTAGTTCTTAGCCTCAGAAAATCTAGAGAGAAGTTTGAGATTCTATCTATTTTCAAGGTTTCTGTTTCAGTTAAAAGCACTTGAAGAAGCTGGTGCTTTATTGTCCCATTGCAACAGCACACCAGGGATCACACAATCTCATTTTAGGTGTTCATGTGGCCATCTGTATGGGCACATTATGATCTAGTCTTTTAATTAAGTTATCATTATTTTTCCCTAGTGGACCTTTGCCTTAGTCAATACAAAAGATGTTGGATTTTCCTTCATAAGCAGCTATTCAATATTTATGTTTTGTTTTCTTTGCTTAGCCCATATTATTCTAGCTCTTTTCTGGACAGCCAATTACTCATGTTCTCAAAGGACTTATCTGTGGTGCTCATCACCATATCTATGCTATTTGAATGCTTTAAAAATATTGATGAATTCATATCCATAAAAGTTCCTATAAGGAGAAGAGACATTATGAGTAGTATTTTAGAGATATTGAGAAAGCAAAATTAATAGTTTCCACTGGAATTTAATGACAAATAGTCATAGTCATTTTGTTTCATGAATGATTTTGACATCTGACTTCTCCCTAAACTTGCCTCCCTTCAACTCCATTCCTCTTCTAAATCAAAACCACAAATATTTGAATGCTCTGTGGAAAAGTGTACATGCATCTCCCCAGTTCCACCAAAAAAACAGTGTTCCTACAACTCTTTAACACACGTACTAGTGAGAAGCAATGAACATTGCAGCCAGGGCTCCTGTGATTCTGAGATGGACTACCAAAGAGAAATCTATTGTTACTAAGCAGGAAGGGTTCTGCTGGACTCCTACTAATTATCAGAGGAATCCTATCAAGACTGGATTGCCTCCTTGAAGCTATTCCATTTTAATTTTAATGAACAGCATATACAACAAATAGGTTTAATTTCCACTAATCTCAGCATTCAGTTTTTCAAGATGTGGATCTGATTTTTCAGATTAATTGGTACTCAATTTATTGTTCAAAATTAAGATCTCCTAGACTTCTGTTACAGTTCTCAACTGCAAATTAGACTAACCTCAGGTGAGCCTTCTCATGGGTGACTAGTGGGAAAGATTTAGTTCCACTGACTTTTTCAACGTTACATCGGACCCCTGCAGAGAAAGGGATAGAATCAAGTTCTCAGCACGCACCACTCCATATTTCAGTCATGAGAATGACCCTTCTTTTTGTGGTTGCCAGACTCACCTTTAATATTCTCTGTTGCACAAAGTGTTCTGTGCTTTCCATGGGTACAAAATATTTCCTTTTCAAAAGACCTCCTTTGGAACTATGTACAGTCTTTAATGTAAAATTTATATGGGAATCAGGTTGCCATAAAAATGGGGATGCAAAACTATCTAAATATCTATTACATATTTTGAATACAAACAGACTTTACAAATGCACTGTTCTGGCACATCTGCCAGGAAATCAAGGAGTGTACCCTTTGAGTTGCACAGTATTTAAGAAGATTTCTCTGTTTCTATATCTACATCTGTATCTATCTATAAGTTTAAGTCAACACCGACAATGGCAGCACTGACATTGCTGGAAGAGTAAACACTTATATGGTGTCAGGAGGTCTTTGTTTCCTTGTTGGAATGATGAGAAGGTGTGCAGAGGAACACCAATGACTATTTTTCCTAACAAAAAATGGAGGTAGTATTCACAAATCTTTCTGAAAGAAATCCTCAAAACATTCTCAGAAACTTTTTAGTTTCTCTCAAGGCATAACATCCTTTTTTAAAACTCAAATTACAAGCAGTCATGACATATGTATGACTCACTTGCCAAATTTCACTTTTAAAAAACAAAACCACTTAGTGCTAAGCAGTAAAAGTGTTAAAAATCAGCATATTTCTTACAGCTTTAAAATAGAACTAACTTACTTAAGAAATTTCAGAAAAGAAAAGTGTCTTTTCCTAAGATCATGTTGTAACCTGAAGCAAATTCCTGTAAGCACACTGACTGAAAAAAAAGGTAGATACTGAAACACCAATCTTAGTTTATCAGAGCTTTGGTCATACATTCCGATGTTAATTCCTGTTCTTTAGCTGTAAAAAAGTCTAGAATTGCTTTGCCATGCTATCTTTAACACTAAGATAATATTTTCTCTGTTTAACAGAATAAAAGGCATGACAATGCAGAAAGAAGTTGTCTGTCATGATCTTCAGGAACAAACTATTCAAGGTAACTATTTTAAGAGGAAAAACCATGGAACCTGCAGATATCTTGTAACAGTAGTATACACATTATTTCATCTTCTGATTCAGGCAGTAAATCCCCATTAGTGAGCATAATGTTCCTGATGAAATGATATATGATAGTTAAAGCATGTTTTGACCTTTGGTTTTGAAATCCTGAACTGTATATCCATTCCTTGGATATATACCATACAGGTATATTTTATGATCCAGAATCTGTCTTCATTCTTAGTTGCCTTGAAAGGGAAGAATGTTATATTACAGTCCCATAAAAATCCTGACAAAAGGAAAAAGTAAGTGATACCACTTTTCTGTTATCCTACTCATGTAAGATTTTAGGTTGACAGTGTGGCTTATGTTCATCTGTTCTTGTCAATCCAAAAAGAGAAAGACTGCTTAAAAACACAGATTAAAGAGAATAGGAACTTAGGGGCAGAGATAAAGAGTATTTGTGGGAAAAGTTCTAAGAACTGATAGCTGGGATAAAAATTAGACTAGGATTTATGCTTTTAATTTTGTTTAAAAAAGCAGAATTAAAATGGTTTTTGAAAGTGTCTTATGTATGTACAGATAGCTCCTATTACATATATAAGAAATTTATCTAATGCATAACAATGTTTTAAGACAACAACAAACAAAATGTGAACTGACCTAAAAAAAAATTCATGTGAGTAATAAAGCACTATGCGAGGGCCTGTATTTTGCACAAGCAATTAGGTTTCCATTAAAATATGGTTTACTTACAGTCTGTGGCTGCTACCTGGTCCTGATGATTTACTACACTTCAACTGTATGTCCATTCCCCCTGATTTACCATCAGTACTATTCTTGTAACAGGAATTCTCTTATTATCTTTCATAGTATAGATTAATTCAAAAAGTTAATGTAAAGTCTTCAAAATTTCACTGGCATCTTTGAGGGAGTACTCTCTTTTTAAATGCTTTAAAGGAACTACAGGCAACTTCTTCCATTTACAGTTTGACTTGCTAGGATATTTTTGTTTTCCAGAACATAATAATGACCTTGTTGATACTCCATCAAAAACTAGATTGATTCTCAGAATTAAAGCAAGAATCACTTAGCACTATTCTGGGTCTACTTAATTGTTAGGTAGTCATTCAGCATATTAATATATCTTGTTTGTCCTGGAAATAGAGTAGGTCCTACTCACGTAAGTTTTCTTACATGAGTAAGTACATATGTACAAGGATCACATGTATGAAGGATATACTGCATGCATGAAATCTCATTTATGTTTGAAAAAAATGCATATGGTGGTGAGATCTTAAGTTACTTCAGCTGTACGGAGAGGGAACTGAAGACATTTTGTACTTCTTAGAAAAAGTTATAACTTGAACAATCAGTCCTTACAATTTTCGAGTCTACTACAGTGAAGCTACTGACACATTTTTTATGTGTATCAAGTGTTTATTTACAGGATAACTGAATAGGCTTGATTCAATGCCATTAGATGTCTAAGTCTCTAATCTGTTCTTCAGCTTCTATAGGTTTTGTGCCATATCTGCTAGACCTTCACTGAATATCTCAAACACTGCAGGGTATCTCAGATGTCACCGGGCCCCTATGTGTGGGCACAGAATTGATCCTGTGGTGTAAAAATAACTAGTCCATTATACTGGGCTTTTTTTTTTTTTTTTTTTTAAACCTTAGCCACTTATGAAAAGGTCAGAAAAGGGATTCTAAATTTTGTTAGAACAAGAGTGATCTGAAAAAGTTTCTTTTAATCATGGAAGATTCTGATGAGAACTTTTGTGAACTAATACAGTAATTTTGTCTTTTTGAGATGATTAGATATTACGTAAACAGTTGAAATATAAGAAAAGGTATTAAAATACAAATGGCATTAGACGTTATATACTTGTTAACATTAAAAAAAATATTATTCTGATGCCTACATGAAAACACATTAAAAATATATTGAACTCATACATAAAAGCATGCTTCTGTTTTAAACACAGAAGGATTCTGATGGGGATCTTCAAGTTGGTTTTTGAGTAGAAGACTACATGAATCACCTGAGAAATTTTATTTTTCAATTCAATGTGCCCGAAGGAGGGCTTGAATGAGGCAGAGGTATAAAGACTTTATTTTATACATCTGACTTATTGATTTAATTCTGAAAATAAATTGAAATTGTAACTTTAGACACAATGCATTCCTGATCTGTGTCATTTTTCTCTCACCTCTTCCCCTCCCTTTATCTCTGACTAAATCAGATTCTTGAATTATTATAAATGCATATACCTTTGAATTCTTTCTCTTTGATATACAAATTCTCTTCAGTCACATAGGTAATATACTGGAAAAGGTAAAGGCATAAGCAGTTTAGAATGCTAAATCATTGCTTAGAAGGATTTTAAAGTCTTGAATACTACAATTAGTACAAAAATGAAGTGTAGGTTCATGTAAGGACTAGGAAAAAAAAAATCCTTCTACCTAAACCAGAAACTATAGAAGAATCCCTTGGCATCGTATATCTGCATTGCACTAATATTTGATGAATGGTGCCATGTTATTTCATTTGGAGGGACGTTCAGACCTTAAAAGTTCCAAGAAGTAACCGGTATTTTGAATTGACTTTTGAAACCTCCCTGCACAGAGGGAGTTTAAGGTTCCTAAATTCTACTCCTTAGACTGGCTTCTAACTGAGGTGCCATGGAAGCTTAAAGTGGATAGTGGAACTGGCCTGCTCAAATGTTTATTGTTTAGCTGTAATGGATTAATTGGAAAAAGTGCAGAAAGATCAGTGGCCCAGAAAACATGACCGATAATGGAAGATGGGTAGAGAATGATTTGTTTAGAGAAGGAAAGGAATTATAAACTTCAAATATGCAACTGCTTGCTGTAAAGAGGCAATGAAAATTGTCAGTCCTAAAAATGACAAAAATATCAGCAGACTTAAATTGTAATTTAAAGGTTTGTTTGGAGAGAGAGATATATATATATTTATTATTACTTAGTAATAGCTATTCTTTGTATATACTTTGCAATAAAGTCCAATGTTTATGGCATTTTCAGCAATTTAAAAAAATAAATTTGCCTGTTCCTGAACAGCTTCCATTCAGAACTGTTTAGTGTAACAAGTTTGCATCTTCCTGTGTAAAAGTCTCTGGGCAGAACAAAAGAATTTAACATAAGTAGTAAGATATTACTTAGTGTCAATATAACCATAAGAAACCAATTCACAATTGGCATGTTTATGTCTTTCTTTTTTTTCCCCTTATTTCCTATGAAAAATAAAGACAATAAAGACAATGATCACCAATACAGATAATGCAGAGTCTAAGAGATAAATCTGCCTTCGCTACCACAACAAAAAGCAGAAAAGTAATTAGTATTTCAATATTTAATCACACAATATAATCACTCAGTACAAAATACTTCAGCATTTAACTCAGTAAGATTAAGTCCAGCTGTGTGCATGTTCCCATTTTTTTTAATGAAAAAACTTCAAAGCTAAAGTATTGCACGTAATTTTTTGAGTTCTTGAAGGTGCTAAAATACAGCTCAGAGGAGATACACAAAGCATGAGATTATCTCAAAACCTGTTGTCCAGACTGCAGCCAACCAGCTTCTGCAGAACTCAGGTGGACAGAATTGCTTAGAGTGCTTATTTTAGAATGCATTAGCACATTTCACAGTTGATCTTTACTACTACTGCTATGGCTACTTCTACTACTACCACTACTACCACTACAACTATTTAATTGCTTCTTATGATGCTTTGAATGCAAGCTAAAGTAGCTTCTAACACTGTGAATTTCTCCAAGTCAGTGATATTCATAGAATCATAGAATAGTTTGTGTTGGAAAGGTTAAAGGTCATCTAGTCTAACCCCCCTGCAGTGATCAGGGACATCTTCAACTAGATCAGGTTGCTCAGAGCCCCGTCCAACCTGACCTTGAATGTTGCCAGGGATGGGGCATCACCACCTCTCTGGGCAACCTGTTCCAGTGTTTCACTACCCTCATCGTAAAAAATTTCTTCCTTATATCTAGTCTAAATCTACCCTCTTTTAGTTTAAAACCATTCTCCCTTGTCCTATCACAACAGGCCCTGCTAAAAAGTCTGTCCCTTATCTTTCTTATAAGCCCCCTTTAAGTACTGAATGGCTGCAACAAGGTCTTCCCAGAGCCTTCTCTTCTCCAGCTTGAACAACCCCAACTCTCTCAGCCTTTCTTCATAGGAGAGGCGTTCCATCCCCCTGATCATTGTTGTGGCCCTCCTCTGGACCCGCTCCAACAGGTCCGGTCTTTCTTAAGCCCACAATACCTTTTCCTTCCTCCTGTATTCCTTGTAATGATCCTTTTTGTATGTAAAAAATGTGCATGTGGTCTCTTGAAAAGAGCAAACAGAGAAGTTAATGCAATGTAGCAACAGTAACAAATATGATGCTCTTTGGCCATTCTTCAATTATATCTGTGAGTTATAATTTTGGTCAGTGTAAAATCCATTAGGTAAAATGTAGGCAATAGGTTACAGGTAATCTTCATGTAGGCTTCTTATTATTAGAACTTTTCCCTAGAAAAAGTTTAGAGTATATTGATTTAGCTGGTTACTTACACTTTGAGTTTTGTCTCAGTTTTATTTATTTATTTATTTACTATGCATTAATTCCTCTCATCGTTGAGCAATTGTTACTGTACTCAAGCAATAAGCTAAGGTTTGTAAACAGAGAATAGTTTGTGTGTAAGAAAATCTTGACCCAGTGTAAAATTATGAGAGAACAGCCTGGAGACGGTATTTATAATGAATTAATGAAGTGATTCATAAGGCAGGAAAAATAATAATGCATAAACAGAGAAAATGATTTAGTGAAATACCCATCAAAAAGAATTCTTCCCAAGAAAATGACTGTGCCATTTGAAACTTGCAGCAATGTGCAAAGCACTTTCAGAACTACTTGCATTTAGGCTTGGAACCAACATCAAAATATTTCCAAGAACTGAAGATGATCCATTGTAACAGCTGGTACATACTGAAAAAAGACTTTGTTGAGAATGCTAATCCTCCTTATTAAAAAATCTGAGAGGTCAGGATTTTCATGGACAAGACACTGTGATCCAAATTAAAAAGAATTGTCAGGGAAGAAGACTTAAAAGTTGTGATGTCCAACACTGCTGTATCCAAATAAAATTGATCATTTATAGCTCTTACAGAGTAGGAATGCCCAAACCTAGTGATATGTGACATTCCTTTTGCTTGAAGTCATCAAACCATGGCACAGATGACCAAACTGGGTCTGAGTATTTGCAACTCAGAGCAGTCTGGACTTTCAGCATTTTGAAAACTTCTGGGGGTAGAGAGGTTATGGTTTCCTTTGAATCTTATATTAAGTAATGCAAAGGAGCTTCCATCTCACATGCATGAAAATAATGGTAAAATAGAGATTGGCAACATCATGTCTCCCTGATATCAATGTTCTCATGATTATCTAGTGCACTGAGCCATTGGTTCATAAAAATAAACAAACAAAAAAACCTTTGAAACATTAATCTTGAGTGATGACTGATATCTTTTTATTCTGAGAAGCTTCTCCATCTTTTTTTTTGTAAAATCTTAGTCACCATACTTCCAAGAAATAGGTGTCCTAGAGACGGACAAGGAAAACCTGTTTGGCATACAGGTCAGTTTTAAGAGAAGAAGCCGTCTTTGACTTCTGCTTTCCTTGGTGTATTTAACTTTGTAATGTAAACTAAATAACTGAAAGGTTGCTTCAGGGTCTTTAGTCTCAGCTGACATAAAAATTTCTCTCTTTACTTTCTTATGGACCCATACAAATGTATTCAGAATGCACAATGGCCTAGATTCAGAAGAAAGTGTGGAAAAATTTTTGTGGGCTACTGTCAACACCTTAGGTGTCCCAGCATTCAATTTCTTGGTAGTGTTTTGTCTACTTCTAAATACCTACTTCTCTCCCATTATACCTCGGGTAACAGAGGAAACATCTGTAATAATTTTTAATTAGCAATTAAAATTAAATTAAATTAATCTTCCCTAAGTTGAATCTGTTTTGCCCCTGACGGTAATTGGCGAGTGATCTCCCTGTCTTTACCTTGACCCCTGCGCTTTTTCATTTTATTTTCTCCCCCTGTCCTATTGAGGAGGTGGAGTGACAGAGCAGCTGGGTGAAGGCCTCGGGTAGCCAGCCAAGGTCAAACCCACCACAAGTATTCATAGAGTCTGACTTTAAGCATAGAAATTAGGCATTTGAAATTTTCCACATCTGAACACTGAGCATGCACCTGCATCACAGAAATCTTTAAAGAATAAAAGCATTAATCTGGAAAATGACAAGTGATAAAGAAACAGTTTCCACATGGAAATTTTTCAATAATACCAGCAATTTGGTACTGAGGGGACACTAGTCATGTTACAGTTTTAAGCTAACATTGCCCATTTCCAATGCCTTGAGAATTACTGCATGGTCTCATGGTAGAGATCTCTTGAAGTTATAATATGCAACTCAAATATAATACTGTCAGGTCAATGAGAAGACAATTAGTAACAACTATATGTAATATACACAATTTTGCTGCCCTCGCTGAAGACCCTGTGATAAGTTCTTTACATATAAAGTCCCACCAGTATTCATCTCAAATATTTCTACAAATTTGGTTTTCTCAATAGAGAACATTATTACCAGTCACAGTTCTGTAGAAAGACACTACTATAAAAAAAAAAAAAAAAAAAGGAAAAGAAATAAAAAGAGCCCAGCAAACTGATTATTGGTAATGTTACTTCTTCAGTAACTTGTATGAGCGTACCTAGCAAAAGCTGAAGTTTGCAGGACATAACTTGAAACAATCCCACGTACTAGAGTCAGTAGTTTAACAGCTATCTTGAAGTAACTAGCTTTATGAAGGGATTTTTTTTTTTTTGTAGGAAACAGTATGATTTAATATGTAGTAACTTTCCTTCAGTGAAGTATTGTGTTTTATCCAGTGTTAGTTTTGTCAATTTGAAAACTGTAGGATGATCTCATTTTCATATATATTTCAGAATAATTCCTTCATAATGCAGTATTTTTTCCTCTTCGTTTCAGTTACTCTAATGCAATGTAAAG